>NW_016108072.1:239414-254622 GCF_001604975.1 Cebus imitator | reverse complement strand
AAAAAAAGATAGGTCTCTGTCACTCAGGCTGGAATGCAGTGGCACAATCATAGCTCACTGCAGCCTCGAACTCCTGGGCTCAAGCAATCCTCCCACCTCAGCCTTCTAAGTAGCTGGGACTACAGGTGTGTACCATACCCAGCTAATTTTTTAAATTTTTGTAGAGACAAGGGTCTTGCTATATTGCCCAAGCTGGTCTCAAACTCCTGGGCTCACACGATCTGCCTGCCCTGGCTTCCCAAAGTGCTAAGATTATAGGCATGAGGTCACTGTGCCCAGCCCATTGCCCTATTATTTAAACTTTTTTGTAGCTTTGAAGTTTTTCAAAATAAAAAGTTGGGGGGAAATATACATATCTGTATTTGACAATATACACACAAAGAAAATCTGGAAGGCTATCAAGAAAAAAATATGGTAATTGTGGCTCCCTGGCGAGCAAAGAAACTGAATGGACTAGATGGGAAGCAGAATTTTTACTATATATCTGTATACCATTTCCATGTAACTGATGACATCATCAATTTTAAGCTAGACCATTATTTTATTGACCAAAAGTAAGAAAAATTTGCAGGCCAGGCACCATGGCTCATGCCTATAATCCCAGCACTTTGAGAGGCTGAGGTGAGCGGATCACTTGAGGTCAGGAGTAAGAGGCCAGCCTGGCCAACACAGTGAAACTCTTTTTTTTGAAACGAAGTTTTGCTTTTGTTCCCCAAGCTGGACTGCAATGGCATGATCTCTGCTCACTGCAACCTCTGCCTCCTGGGTTCAAGCGATTCTTCTGCCTCAGCCTCCCAAGAAGCTGGGATTACAGGCGTGTGCTATCATGCTCGGCTAATTTTTTGTATTTTTAGTAGAAACAGGGTTTCACCATATTAGCCAGGATAGTCTTGATCTCTTGACCTTGTGATCTGCCCGCCTCAGCCTCCCAAAGTGCTGAGATTACAGGTGTGAGCCACAGTGCCCGGCGGTGAAATTCCATCTCTACTAAAAATATAAAAATTAGCTGGGTGTGATGGTATGCACCTGTAATCCCAGCTACACAGGAGGCTGAGGCAGGAGAATCACTTGAGTCCAGGAGGCAGAGGTTACAGTGAGCCGCGATTGTGCCACTGCACTCTAGCCTGAGTGACTGAGCCAGACTCCATCTCCAAAAAAAAACAAAAGCCAAAAAATTGCCAATTTGTTAACTGTGAGATGCCAGAAATTTTAAAACACAGGGATGAAATTATTTTCAGAAATTTCAAAATGTTCATCTTAGAAATGAAGACATTTGGAACATCTTTGTGAACTGTAAATCATGTAAATGCATCATCTGTTCAAAAAATGAAACATCAGCCAGGCACGGTGGCTCACGCCTGTAATCCTAGCACTTTGGGAGGCTGAGGCGGGTGGATCACCTGAGGTCAGTTCAAGACCAGCCTGGCCATCATGGTGAAACCCCATCTTTAATTAAAAAAAAAAAAGAAAGAAAGAAACATCTAGAAAGTCAAGCAGAAAAAAAGCAGAATAGGATAGTTGGGAATGAGAAGGAGCAGCTGATGAGGCAAGAGGAAAGCCCTGAGATTGTGGAGTCTCCACAGTCAGGGGCAGAGACTGGACAAATGTGACAATGGCACTGAGGGCTCCCATATGAAAGGATGGGACTACCGGGACTAATGTGTTCATGACACTAGCAACATTCAGTCAGCTGTGAATCCAGCAAGAATCGTTTTGGTGGTGACAGCAGCGGCCAATTTAGAGCAAGGTGAACAGCAGATAAACTGAGTGCAGGTGCAGACAGGTCTCTGGAGAAGCCTGGTTGAGAACAGAGATCGAGTACTACCTGGGTAGGATATGGGGGTAGGAGAGGACCCAGGGAGGGCTGCAGCTGGGGGTCATTTAAGATGGAAATAAGCCAGAGAAAGGTTGCAGATACAGTAGAGAGACAGAGGTTACCTGATAGAGAAAGCCTCTAAAGAGGAAGACACAGGGGCTCCAGTGCAAGGAGGTGGACAAGGCTTGATCCTCACAGGTGGGAAGCCGAGCAGGATGCAAGCAGATGCAGGCAGGTTTGCCACTTAGGTGGGCAGTGAGAGAGTCCCGGATGTCTTTTTCAATTTTCTTTTTTTTTTCTTTCTCTTTTTTTGTTTTTGGAGACAGAGTCTTGCTCTGTCACCCAGGCTGGAGTGCAGTGGCATGATCTCAGCTCACTACAACTTCCGCCTCTCAGGTTCAAGTGGTTCTCCTACCTCAGCCTCCTGAGTAGCTGGGACTATAGGTGTATGCCACCATTCCCAGCTAATTTTTGTATTTTTAGTAGAGATGGGGTTTCACTGTGTTAGCCAGGATGCTCTCGATCTCCTGACCTCGTGATCCATCCACCTCGACTTCCCAAAGTACTGGGATTACAGGTGTGAGCCACGGCACCCAGCATCTGCTTCAATTTTGTTTTATTCTTTTTATTTTCACAGGTGTTGATTTTTTTTAAATTTTCTTTATTTTCACAGGCATTGAATTTTGTTTTATTTTTTATTTGAGACAGGGTCTGGCTTTATTGCCCAGGCTGGAGTGCAGGGGTGCGATCACAGTTCACTGCAGCCTCAACCTCCTACGTTCAATCCAACCTTCCACCTAAGCCTCCCAAGTAGCTGAGACTACAGGTGCATGCCACCATGCACAGCTAATTTTTTGTTTTGTTTTTGGTAGAGATGATGTTTCACCATGTTGCCTAGGTTAGTCTTGAACTCCTGGACTTCAGAGATCCACCCGCCTCAGCCTCCCAAAGTGCTGGGATTACAGATATGAGCCACCACACCCAGCCCAATTTTCTCTGGGACAGAGGAGACAAGATCAAGATGAGAGGGAGGAGGTAAGTGCAGAGGACCTAGCTAAATCAAGGAGCAATTGTGACACAGCCTAAGCACTCTGGGAGAGCAGACTCAGAAAGCTGTGGGAACACAGAACACCTCGCTGCTCTGTCTTACAGGAGTCAAGGATGGCTTCACAGATACTGGAGCTGAATCCTTAACAAGGGATAGGGAGTTGGCCAGGGAGAGAGAATCAGGAAAGCAGGTGTGAAGGTCAGAAGAGCAATAGCGTGGCATACTTAAGGAACAGAAAGAGGCAGAGCAAAGATGACTCTCAAAGTGGAGGGAGCAAAGGAAAAGCAAAAACAGGGTTGAAAGGTAAACGGGGCTAGGTCATATTGGCCTTGAAGGCCATGAGCAGGATTTGGACTTTGTCCTCAGAGTCACGGGAGCCACGGAAGGATTCTATTCTTTTTCTCCTTAAAAAAATGGCCTTGGCCAGGCATGGTGGCTCACGCCTGTAATCCCATCACTTTGGGAGGCCGAGGCAGGTGAATCACAAGGTCAAGAGATCGAGACCATCCTGGCCAACATGGTGAAACCCCGTCTCTATTTAAAAAAAAAAGAAAAAAAATGGCCTTAAAGGTTTTTAAAATATGCCTGGCACGACATCATGTACCTGTAGTCCCAGCTACTCAGGAGGCTGAGGCGGGAGGTCTGTGTGAGCCCAGGAGTTGGATGCTACAGTGAGCTATGATTGCACCTGTGAATAGTCATTGCACTACAGCCTGGGCAACATAGTGAGACTTCATCTCTAAATTAATAAGTGAATTAATATGTTGCTTTATAGCTATGTGTAAAAATATATGCTTTTTTTTTTTTTTGAGACAGAGTCTTGCTCTGTTGCCAGGTGCCAAGCTGGAGTGCAGTGACATGATCTCGGCTCATTGCAACCTCCTCCTCCCGGGTTCAGGCAATTCTCCTGCCTCAGCCTCCCGAGTAGCTGGGACTACAGGCACACGCCTCTACGCCCAGCTAATTTTTGCATTTTTAGTAGAGACGGGGTTTCACCATGTTGGCCAGATGGTCTCGATCTCTTAACCTCATGATCAGCCCGCCTTGGCCTCCCAAAGTGCTGGGATTACAGGCGTGAGCCACCACGCCTGGCATTTTTTAAAATCTAAGTGCATAAAGTAGAAAAGTCCTCCCAAAACCCACCATCTCAGATTCCACCCCTTTAACAGTCTAATCTTTAGGTCTGGGGGATTTTGTAGGCTTTTCATTTTTAATGTATATAGAAGCACATGTGACAAAAATGAGATCATTCCACACATCCTGTTTTATAACCTGTATTTTTCCACTCAACAATACCTCATGCAAGTTTTTCAAGTCAATGAATACAGATCTATCTAGATCTTTTTGATGACTGGTCAACTGGGTCAACGACGTCCATGGTCAGGAAGCAGTCAGATGACAAGTTGACATGGCAATCGGGAAGTGTTTCATTTTATTTATTTGTTTTTTTATTGCTTCGAGATGGAGTCTCACTCTTTCAGCAGGCTGGAGCACAGTGGCGAGATCTCAGCTCACTGCAACATCTGCCCCCCGGGGTTCAAGCAATTCCCCTGCCTCAGCCTTCTGAGTAGCTGGGACTACAGGAGCGCACACCCGGCTATGTTTTTGTATTTTAGGAGAGACAAGGTTTCACCATGTGGGCCAGCATGGTCTCGATCTTCTGACCTTGTGATCTGCCCACCTTGGCCTCCCAAAGTGTTGGGATTATTACAGGCGTGAGCCACTGTGCCCAGCCAGGAAGTGTTTTATTACACTAGCAAAATTGAGTCAGCTGTGAGCTCTGTGGCTTCAGGGAAGTGGGAGGGGAGAAGCCAAGCTGCCAAGAAATTAGGGAAATAATCAGGAAGAAGAGACAGGTCTAGCAGATGGGTCTTTCAAAAAGCTTGGCTGAATTTTTTTTTTTTTTTTGAGATGGAGTTTCACTCTTGTTGCCCAGGCTGGAGTGCAATGGTGCAATCTCAGCTCACTGCAACCTCCGCCTCCCAAGTTTAAGTGATTCTCCTGCCTCAGCCTCCCTAGTTAACTGGGATTACAGGCATGTGCCACCATGCCCAGCTAATTTTGTATTTTTAGTAGAGATGGTCAGGCTGGTCTCGATGTTGGTCAGGCTGGTCTTGAACTCCCAACCTCAGGTGATCCACCTACCTCAGCCTCCCAAAGTGCTGGGATTACAGGGGTGAGCCACCTCACCCGGCCCCTGCTGAAATTTTAATACACATACACAGAATATCTGAGAAAACACTGAAACATTACACACCAAAAGATTAATAGTAGCTGCCTCTTGGCTGGGCAAGGTGGTTCACATCTGTAATCCCAACACTTTGGGAGGCCGAGGTGGTTGAATCATTTGAGGTCATGGGTTCGAGACCAGCCTGGTCAACACAGTGAAATGCCTGCTCTACTAAAAATACAAAAAAATTAGCCAGGCGTGGTGGTGCACACCTGTAATCCCAGCTACTTGGGAGGCTGAGAAGGGAGAATCGCTTGAACCCGGGAGATGGAGGTTGCAGTGAGCCAAGATCATGCCACTGCACTCCAGCCTGGGCGACAAAAGCAAGACTCCATCTAAAAAAAAAATAATAAAAATAAATAAATAAATAAGTAGTTGTCTCTTGATAGTGGGATGTTACTGGTTTTCTTTCTTTTCTTTTTTCTTTTTATTTCCACTGTAGCCTGGATTATATATATACTTTTTAAGACAGAGTCTCGCTCTGTCACCCAGGCTGGAGTGGAGTGGCATGATCTCAGCTCACTGCAACCTCTGCCTCCCGGGTTCAAGCGATTCTCCTGCCTCAGCCTCCTGAGTAGCTGGGACTATGGGTGCGCACCACCATGCCCAGCTAGTTTTTGTATTTTTAGTGGAGGCTGGGTTTCGCCATGTTAGTCAGGCTGGTCTCGAACTCCTGACCTCAAGATCCACCCACCTAAGCCTCCCAAAGTGCTAGGATTACAGGCATGAACCACTGCACCCGGCCGTTTTCTTTATTTTCTAAAATTTCTACAGTGGTCATATATCCATCTTTTGTAGTAAGACAACGTCATAGGTTTAAAATGGCAGCAGTGAGAGGAGGACACAGAGTTAGAAAAGCTTTTCCCAGAATAGAAGACTTGAGCATATTTTTAAGGTTGGAGGGAGTTATTAAGGGAAATAGCAAAGAGACTGATGGACAATGGTACCTTGAGAGAAAGGCTGGGTGGGCATCCATAGCACAGATCGGGTGCGTCACACCAGGAATCTCCTTCTACTGGGATTTGAGAGAAATGTAGAAACATGGGGTGGTTCCACCTCCCCCCGACCACACCACAACCACCCTCTACATGAACAAAGGGCTTGGGGAGAGTAGTCCAGCTTGGAATACTCCTCCCATGGAATAGAAAGGGGAACTGATGGGAACGAAGAGAGGGGTTTCTAGACGTGATGGAGGGTCGGCTGAGACTGGAGACCCTTCCTGGCAGCTGGGGTGACATACGGGCAAAGTGGCACAGTAGTTGAGGGCATGGGGTTCAGAAAGAACACAGAAAAGGTAAATCATGAGACAGAGAAAATGGAGGTGTCTGAGGATCTGAGGTCTCCTTGAGGTCACAGAGCAGATAAAGCAGAAGTTGGACTGTGGTCAGAGAGGGATACTGGAGTTTAAGATTTCAGAGGTGGCCACATGCCAGTGAGGACCACATTCGGGTGTAGTTGGTTAATATGGTGCCTAAAAGAGGTACTACCTCCCTTGAGAAAATGGAAGGTGGAGTGGGAGACTGCGGTCCAGCACTAATGACCTCCAGGAGAACGAGGAAGCAGGAGGAGAGGAGAAAACAACCAAAATGCAGGGGCCTCAAAGGAGGAGTCTCCTCCCTACCTGGGCTCTAGCCTAACCCCTGTCCCTGGTCCCAGGCAATCTCCCAAAAGTCTGCCTACCGTTCCAAAGAAGTCAGTGCAGCAAAGTATGAATGATTCAGAGCAGAAACCAGGGCACAGGGCAAAGCTGCCTTATTTGTACATAAAGATTAGAGCAGAGAGAATCTGCGGCTTCAGAGGGCGGTAGAAGACTAGGGTCACAGAAATGGAAGGTTCCAGGCTTCTCTGCCCTTGTTTCAGGGCAAGCCTTGGAAATGGGTGGCAGGGAGTTGGAGAGGAAGACAGAAATCACTGGCCTCTACAAATCAAAGTTCTTTCTTTTTTCTTTTCTTTTTCTTTTTTTTTTTTTTTTTTTGAGATAGAGTCTCACTCTGTTGTCCAGGCTGCAGTGCAGTAGCACGATCTCAGCTCACTACAACCTCCACCACCCAGGTTCAAGTGATTCTCCTGCCTCGGCTTCCCTAGTAGGTGGGATTACAGGCATGTGCCACCACGCCCAGCTAATTTTTGTATTTTTAGTAGAGATGAGGTTTCACCATGTTGGCCAGGTTGGTCTTGAACCCCTGACCTCAGGTGATTCACCTGCCTTGGCCTCCTAAAGTGCTGGGATTACAGGCATGAGCCACCATGCCTGACCAAACCAAAATTCGTGGACTACAAAACAGAAAAAGCAGCAATCTGCTCAACTGATAATCTTTTATAATGGGGAGAGGGGGCTACATATCCCTCCAAAGATGTAGGCCTATGGAAATGCCTCCTTAATTATCAGTAAGACAGTAGATAATACCTGAATTTTGTTCAAGAAATCCTGACTATAATGTATTCCATTTCTTATTGTGAAGATAGGAGGACAGACCCCCCTGCCAACAGTGGGGAGATTGAGGCCCCCAGGAGCAGAAAAGAGTCAAGCCTGGCCTCAGATCAGGCCAGAGCCCTAGGGCTAACTCCAGGGCTCCCTGCTCACCAGTATGGGCCCCTCATCCCTGGTACAGAAATGGTCATTCCTTTCTGCTGCCCAGAGCCAGCCTGCTAAGATGGAAGTTTCCCCCTCCTGCTCTACCTCCAGTCCCCTCATCCCACTCCTAGCCCCATCTTCTGCCCTGAAATCCCAGAACTATGAATAATCCTCAGAAGAACTATGAATAATCCTCAGAAAACAGCAGTCTCCTGACCATGCCATCCTCGTCCTACTGATGACTCTGAAGTAGCCTCCTACAGATCCTGTGCCTGGCATTCAGGGCTTTGTGCCCATCAGCTACAAACCTCCCTCCCCACCACCTTTTGCTGCTCACAGGCTGACCTGCCTCCTACGTTCCCAGCCCCATGCAGATCATCTCCAGCCATTCCCTCTGCTTCTAGTGCCCCTGAACTGGCAGCACTATCAGCTCCTCTAAGTCCTGCCATCTTCTCACATCCCACCCCTTCTGGGAAGCCTTTCCAGACATTGGTGCTCTGCATCCCACTGCATACATTCTGAGTCAATCATTGGGCACTTAAGTGTTCACGTATTCTCCCATAATCTCTCCCTCACTCCCTCCTGGATGGAGTTTCCAGGAGGGACCCAGCACAGAGCACAGCCAATCCATATACTTGCTTAAGACTCCCTTGGACACTCTCCCAAGGGGTGGGAGAGAGACAATTAATGCCCTCCCCCAATCAGGCTAAGCCCAAAGCTGCTGTCAAACCTGCTGTATCACACTTCCTCTGAGAAACCTTCTGAAATTCCTGGCTGGCAGCAGGGAAGGAAGCGCAGCCTGTAAAGGAAATGCTATGGAGGGCAAGAGGTGGGGACAGGGAGAGGGAGGCAGAGGGATGGGGGAGGAAAGGAAAAGGAAGAGGGAGAAGAATGGGGGGATGCTCTAAACTAGAACAAGGAGCATCCTCGAGGGAGGTCACTACTTAGTCCTATTATTTCATCCCTCTAGAAAGGTGCTAGCAAAGAGACGCCCGGAATGGGGAATCAACTTGGCTTGGAGGTGGCCAGCCAGGAAAAAAGGTTAAAGAAACAGCCACAGAGCCCAAGATCTCTGTCTAGAACTCCCCTCCTGGGACCCCACCAACTCTCCAAGGGGTTTGCTAAACCTAAGACCCTCTTTCAGGGGCCCATTCACCAGACAGCCGCCTCTCAGATCTGGAGACTTTGCCCTAATACTCACCAAGCCCAGAACAAACCTAAGTTGGCAAAACCTGTGTAGCCCCAAACAAAATCTCTGCCAATCATGCCCCTGCAAGAACCGTTCCCCTCTTTCAGAGCCCTGCTCAGAGCCCCGCTCCATGGAGGCAGAACGTGTAGGGTACAGGTTGCAAATTTTTCCACACTCCGCCACCCCATGGGCAGTCACATGGCTGAGCTCCCAGGCTCAGCCCCCAACAGCTGTGCTAGTTCCCATCCCTGTGCCTTTGCCCATACAGTCTCCTGGAATGTCCTCTCTTGCCTCTCCTCCCACCCAAATCCCATCACCCCTGGAAGTCTCCCGTTTGCTGGCTGTCACCTCTCTTTCTCTCTGTGTCCCTGGGAAAGTCGGCCAGGCCCTCACTGATCTCCCCATCGGGAAGCTGAGACATTAACGGTGTAAACCGCCTGTGATGGTGAATGCTCAGGCCCAGTCTCTACTTGGTTCCTCCAACCCTCAGACCAGGAGCTCCCCGAGGTGGGGGACAGGGATCGGTCCCCAAACGCCTCACTGCCATCCTCGTGACCGACTCCGGCCACCGTTGAAATGAGCTATATCCAGCGCCCCCAACTCACCACCCAAAACCCTGACAGAGCCCGCCCTGTGACCTGGGCCAGCGCACCCGTTCCCCAGCAACTCTGGGGCGGCTGAGGCCCGCAGTCCAAAGGTCGGTCGCTCCAAGGAGGTGAGGGAAATCAACCCAGGTCCACCTGCAGGCGCTAGTTGCAATGAAAGACCCAAAGGAGGCCACCAGCACACCCTTGCAGTCGCCCCCATCCCCGGCCGCGCGCGCCATCTCCAGAAGGCCGGTTTCCAGGGAACGCCAGGTGGGGGTGGGGGGGATGGATGGCCCAAAGCTCAGGCTCCAGATCCAGGGTCTGACGTCACCCAAAGGCCCAGTTCCCTCTGCGGGAGCCACAGATGGGGATGGGAGAGGTTGGGGGGCTGGGTGCGCCCTGAGCGCTCCTCCCCAGCCCCGAACAGGAAAGGTCACCTCCACTCCCGCCTCTCCAGCAGTTCGGCCTGCTCCCTGCATCCAAAGGTGAAGTGTAGGGGGTAAAAGCTGCAGCCAGCGATCCCTACCCTTCTCGCCCCGCGCCCAGCTTCCCTGCAAAGCTCTCCTCCCAGCCTTCATGCCCAGACTCACCTGCCGCGGCCGTTAGGCTGCCGAAAGGCCGCCGCGCTGCGCTGAGCTGCGCTGAACCGAGAGATGCGGCGCGGAGCCGGCCGCGAGCCGCTCCGGGGCTGGAGGCGGGGAGCGCGCGCGCGCGCGCGCGCCCGGGGCCGTCTCCGCGCGCGCCCACGCCGCCACAACCTGCAGCAGCCACTCTCGCGAGACTTCCGCCTCACTCCCAGGGCCGCTCCTCCTGCGCTCGCGAGAAGGACGACCCGGCCGCCCCATCACCTTGCAGGAGCTGTCCGAGGTGCTAGCTCCCGGGCCCCTGCCGGATCAGGTGGTTGACGGACACTTCAGGGACAACAGCATGGCGAGTAGGCGGAAGGAAGAGATCCAGAGATGGGAGCCTGGCACCTGCAGCCAGAGCCTCAGCTTCCACATCTGTAAACTGGGGAGAATAACCTCCCATGCCGATGCCAGTAGCCTCTGGGACGTGCCAGAAAGGAGTGAGAAAGAGCAGGAGAGCAGAGTTCGGTGACTGCGGAAGGCCCGTCAGCTCTGCAGGCGCAGGGGGGACAGAGAGAACAGAGAACAGAAGATTGGAGATGATACACAGACAAGGACACAGATACACGGAAAGACAGACGTAGAACGATGGGAAAGAAGAGCCGCAAACATAGAGACAGAGACACACGGAGAGAGAGACTGAGATGAGAGATCAAGGCCTGGAGAGAAAAAATACATGGAAAGATAAGATGGGTAATGGAGCATAGTGAAGCAAGAAAGAGACGGGAAATGGGGACAAATTACGCAAAGGAACAGGGAGAGAGAGGCTTAGAAAAAGGGACTCAGAAAAAAACAATGAAAGAGTGCATATGTAGAGATGAAGACCCAGAGAGTAAAGGCCAGGGTAAATGTTTAAAAACCCAGAACGTTGGAGGGCTAAGAGAGACTAACTTGGAGAAATGGGTTGGGAGTGAAGACAGGCTTTTTATTGTGATCGGTGTTTACATAGTAAACCTCCTGTGAGATCTCTACAGCCAGGGCCACTCTCTTGCTGCTGGCCAATTTCTCCTTCCCCCACACCATACCCTTCACTCCTACCTCCCACCCACACCATCCTAGGCCTGGAAGGGGGCCTCAGTGGGTGGGAGACACAGCAGAGATTCTTTGCCTAGAATAAGGGCCCATTGTCTGGCTGCAGCCTGCCAGGAGTGGGGCCTCACTCCCACAGCTGGCATGAAAAGGGGTTGGGAGTGAAAAAAGGCAGACAAGAACTAGTGTGGCAGAGGGGAAATGGAGGGAGAGAGCCTTGGTGCCTGGGAAGGGCTGAGCAGGAAGCATAATCCCGCCACAAGGCCAACCAGGAAGGAAGGGTCCTGGGCTCCAGGTCAGGACAACTGGGTTCTCTGTCAGTCCTGTCTCTGGTTCACCCACATGAACACTGCTCTCTGTCCCTGCTATAATTCAAGCCAAGGCTGATTTATGGAGCTGTGGCGAGGAGCCAATGAGATGACAAACGGAAACCAATGGAAGTGATCAAGCTTAGCTGCTATAGGAAAAATGTTGGGAATTCACGTGGGCCTCAGGAAAGATATAGGGGTTCGCACGGGCCTTTAGGAGAGAGATCTGGGGGTCCACACTAGGATCCACACTGGGGTCCACATGGAAGATGTCTGGGAACCACATGGAATTGACAGGACAAATCTTGTGGTTCATGTAGGTCCTGCAAAGGAAATGTTGTGATTCCCATTTGATGACCACAGACAAGTTTTCTCCAATCAGAAGAATCAGAAGGGTCTCCTATTTGGCAAACAACTCACATAGGAAGAGTGAGCAAGCAGGTCCAAAGTCAGAATCCCATCTTTGTCCCAGTAGATTGTACCTTCCCTATTTAGGTACATGAAAGGGAACAATGCTACCAGTAGTAACAATCATTTAAACAAATGTTTACTTAATAGGCATTTGCTGGTTACCTGCTATGAGAAGCAGGATACAGCATTCAAGAATATGAACCTAGAAGGCAGATCTTGCTCCATCCCTGCAGTGTGAATTTGAGCAAGGTACTAATCCTCACTGAACCTTAGTTTTTCACATATATAAAATAAGGATGGTGAGAATGGGACCTATGTCTTAGCGTTCTTGTGAGGATGAAATGAATTTACATACGCAGACACATGTAATATATGGGACTGCCTGGCACACATAATTCTTTAATCATCTGTAAATGGATGGATGAAACCATTTTTTAAAATAAAAAATGGGCCGGGTGCGGTGGCTCACGCCTGTAATCCCAGCACTTTGGGAGGCCGAGGCGGGTGGATCACGAGGTCAAGAGATCGAGACCATCCTGGTCAACATGGTGAAACCCCGTCTCTACTAAAAATACAAAAAATTAGCTGGGCATGGTGGCGCATGCCTGTAGTCCCAGCTACTCAGGAGGCTGAGGCAGGAGAATTGCCTGAACCCAGGAGGCGGAGGTTGTGGTGAGCCGAGATCGCGCCATTGCACTCCACCTGGGTAACAAGAGCGAAACTCCGTCTCAAAAAAAAAAAAAATAAAGTAAAATAAAATAAAAATAAAATAAAAAATAAAGTATTTAGGCCAGACACGGTAGCTCATGCCTGTAATCCCAGCACTTTAGGAGACTGAGGCAGGTGGATCATTTGAGGTCAGGAGTTCGAGAACAGCCTCGCCAATATAGTGAAACTCCATCTCTACTAAAAATACAGAAATAGACAGGCATGGTGGCGTGCACCTGTATTTCCAGCTACTCAGGAGGCTGAGGCATGAGAATCGCTTGAACCCAGGAGGCAAGGTTGCAGTAAGCCAAGATCACGCCACTGCACTCCAGCCTAGGTGAAAGACCAAGACTTCATCGCAAATAAATAAATAAATAAAATAAAGTATTTAATGGTTCTAGCTCAGACTGTGTGGCAGGCACTGGAGACATGTCTTTGTGTTGGTGGAGGGCCGGAGTGAGAGAGCCTGTACCAAACCATGCAGTAACACATTTCAAGCTTCTTTGCAGATGTGGAGAATGTCACATCTGCTCATATGCCATTATTCAAAGCATCACATGGGAAAGCCCAAAATTAATTTATGGGGGCCAGGGAAATATGCTATCTATACAGGATGCCAGAGAAGTCACATGAAAAATGGTGGAGACATTTAATCCCATTGGAGAGGAGGCAAGTAACTGGAAGCAGGAACCCAGTCAATCAATGTTCCACAGGGCCAGCTCCAGGCTGCTTGTCTTTCCCTACCTATGTCTGAATGAGTCATGTTCATCCAAGAGTCTCTGGGAGAATATTTATGTTACAGGCCAGTAAACAAATGAGAATAGGAACATTTTGCTAGATTAGCCAAATAAAAGATAAATAAATTAAAAAAAGAGAATAGGAACATTTACTGTATTTTTAATGTCTGAGTGAGATACTAAACTGCTTGACCATTCTAAGAAATAAGTGCTATTTTCCACATTCTATAGGTGACACAAGTGAAATTTACAAGTGGTAAAGTGATCTGCCCAAGGAAATTGGGCAGATAGATCTAAGAAATTAAAGAACCACTATCTTTAGGCTGGATTTCCCCGGAAGCAGACACAGAGATAAGGATGTTCATACAAATGGTTTATTTGAGAGATGATTCCAAGGCTAGTAGGAGAGAAGAGGAAGTGAAACAAAGAAATGAAGAAAAGCAGCATAGGGTGCAGTCCTGAGCAGGTTACCGCTGTGGACAAATGGGGCTTGATTGTATTGGGCATCTCTGGGACAGTGAAGAAGACCATGTACTCATCCCACTGAAGGAGTGACAACACTGAGGGTTTCTTCATTAGTTGAGAGCTGTTCCTGATACCTCCAGCCTGCCAGTGTGCCTTCTGAACAGAGGGCACCCTCAGGCAGAAAACCCCAGGGACTTGCAGTAAAAAGCCATCAGGAATGGCTAAGGGGGTATGGGAAGGGCACTGTGTTCTGACATCTACTACAGCCAGGACATAAACCCATCAGCCTGGCTCCTGAGCCACACTGTATCACCTCCAAGAAAATCCTGTTAATCATGTTCTCATCCACACTGTTAGTCCTGTGCAAGTTTGCAATATGGAGTCTTCTTTCTTGAGAAAGAGCCTCCCACTGGGCACAGTGGCTCACACCTGTAATCCCAGTATTTTGGGAGGCTGAGGCAAGAGGATCACCTGAGCCCAGCAGTTTGAGACCAGCCTGAGCGACGGAGTGAGACCTCGTCTCTATAAAAGAGGGTTTTTTTAATTAGCTGGGCATGAGGGCATGCTCCTGTAGTATTGTTTACTTGGGAGGCTGAGGTGGAAGGACCACATTGACCCTGAGATGTTGAGGCCGCAGTAAGCCATATTCACACGCCACTGCACTCCATCTTGGGTGACAGAGTGAGTCCCTGTCCAAAAAAAAAATGTGGAAGGAAGGAAGGAAGGAAGGAAGGAAGGAAGGAAGGAAGGAGAAAGGAGGAAGGGAGGGAGGGAAGGAGGGAGGGAGGGAGGAGAGAAAGAACCTCCTGCTTCCCCCAGTCTCCCATGCTCCTGATCTTGTGAGATGCCACCTCCCTGACACTTAGCTTGTATGCATGATTGCACAGCATACTGAGCATACAGGGACACACATTCTTGCTGCAGAGCCGTGGAAATGTCAGATCAGCTCATCTAGCAGTGAGCAATCCTGAGGCTCAGAGAGCTCACCCTAGACTGTACAGTGCTTCTCCTCCTTACACGGCTCACACTGTCCCTTCTCGCCCAGACTGGAAGCTCCCCAAGACAATCCACAGATTGCAAGAACATACTTGCAAGTCATATATATGAAAAGAGACTTGCACCCAGAATATATGAAGAATTCTTACCACTCAATATTAAAAAGACAACCCACTTAAAAATGTACAACGGATCTGAAAAGATATTTCTCCAAAGAGGATTTACAAATGGCCAGTAAGCACATGAAAACATGTTCAATATTATTAGTCATCAGGGAAATGCAAATCAAAACCACAATGAGATATCACTCTATATTTACTAGGATGACTACAGTGTAAGAGATAGATAATAAAAAGTATTGGCAGGGATGTAGGAAAATCAGAAAGTTTATACATTGCTGGTAGAAAGTAAGATAGTGCAGCCACTTGAGAAAAGGGTTTGGCAGTTCCTAAAAATTTTAAACATTTTTTTTTTTTTTTTTTT
>NW_016108072.1:232648-237904 GCF_001604975.1 Cebus imitator | reverse complement strand
CAACCTCCGCCTCCTGGGTTCAGGCAATTCTCCTGCCTCAACCTCCTGAGTAGCTGGGATTACAGGCACGCGCCACCATGCTCAGCTAATGTTTTTTGTATTTTTAGTAGAGACGGGGTTTCACCATGTTGACCAGGATGGTCTCGATCTCTTGACCTCGTGATCCACCAGCCTCGGCCTCCCAAAGTGCTGGGGTTACAGGCTTGAACCACCGTGCGCGGCCAGGATTGTCATTTTTAAAAGTCAGAAGGAAGTCAGCAATGTGGCTCACGCCTGAAACCCCAGCACTTTGGGAGGTCGAGGCAAGAGGATCACTTGAGCCCAAGAGTTTCAGTGCAGCCTGGGCAACATGGCGAAACCCCATCTCTACCAAAGGAAAAAAAATCTGTCTGGCGTGGTGGAGCATGCTAGTAGTCCCAGCTACTAGGGGGCTGAGGTGGGAGGATCACTTGAGCCCTGGTGGTTGAGGATGCAGTGAACCGTGATGACACCACTTCACTCCAGCCTGGGTGACAGAGTGAGACCCTGTCTCAAAAAATGTGTGTGTGTGTGTGTGTGTGTGTGTGTGTGTATATATATATATATATATATATATATATATATATATGGGTCCCTTGGGCAGCCTGAGTCTAGATAATAAGGACTCCACCTTCTACCTCTTGCAATATATCTAAAAAGAGACTTGCATTTAGAATACATGAAGAATTCTTACAACTCGATAATAAAAAGACAAATAATCCACTTAAAAATGCACAAAGTATCTGAATAGAAATTTCTCCAAAGATTTACGAATGGCCACCCTTCACTGCGTCTGCTTCGCTTCCAACAGCAGGACCTCCAATAGACCACTTGGGGGCGCCCACGTCCGCAGAGCTAGTTCTCCACCAGCTAGGTGGCTCTGTCCACAGCTGGAAGTGCTGGGCGCTAGGCAGCCCGCTGGCCGCGCACAAGCCAATTTCATTGCCACTTCTGGCAGCTTAGCCAGGAGATCTTAACATGGAATCCAGAACACTGCCCACTTCTTACTGGTTGAGTTAAAACAGGAGTAGTGGGCTGGGCGCAGTGGCTCACACCTGTAATCCCAGGACTTTGGGAGGCCTAGGCATGTGGATCACTTGAGCCCAAGAGTTTGAGATCAGACTGGGCAACATGGCAAAAACCCACCTTTACTGAAAGTACAAAAATTAGCTGGACATGGTGGTGAATGCCTCTAGTCCCAGCTACTCAAGAGGCTGAAGGGGGAGGATCACTTGAGCTGGGGAGGTCAAGGCTGCAGTGAACCATGATTGCGCCATTGAACTCAAGCCTAGGCAACAGAGTAAGACCTTATCTCAAAAAAACACAAAACAACAACAACAAAAAAACACAGGAACTGTGCGGCCAGGAGTGCGCATCCAAATCTGCTCCAAGTTAACTGCTCAGAAAGAAAAATCCCCTCCACAAGTCCCAGCCTCGGCCTGGCCGTGGTGAGCACTAACTCCAGGCACTGGCCAAGCCCCTGGATACCAAATCCGCAGGACATATTCCAATTCTCGCCCCTACCCTAACTACTTAGATACAGTGCGAAGTCAGTCTTGCTTCTATTTCCGCCATTTCTCTGCCTTTTGACACCCTCTGCCCTGGCAACGTTGCCCCTTCTCAAGTCCTCAGCTACCTCCCCAGTGCTGGGTGTTCCTAAAGCCCTGTCTCTGGTCTGGATTCTCTTCTGCACTCCAGCCCATCCCAAACCAGAAACCTAGATCTTTTCCCTATATTTGTACCTCCTCCTCTGACCCTTCCCCCAAAGATGGCCCTATCATAGTAATAAGACATGGGTATATCATGTACCTCCTGATAGAATTCACTGATCTCTGTAATATTTGTGCATAAAAGATGTAATCTCAATCTTTTTTTTTTTTTCAGACAGAGTCTTGCTCTGTTGCCCAGGCTGGAATGAAGTGGCACAATCTCAGCTCACTGCAGCCTCCGCCTCCCGGGTTCAAGCAATTCTCCTGCCTTAGCCTCCTGAGAAGCTGAGATTACAGGTGCCCACCACGATGCCTGGCTAATTTTTGTATTTTTAGTGGAGACAGGGTTTCACTCTGTTGGCCGGGCTGGTCTCGAACTCCTGACCTCAAGTGATCTGCCCGCCTCAGCCTCCCGCATGAGATGGAGAAAACATGATGAGATCTATTCGACTACTACTCATGAGAAAGCATCAAACTCCAGTGGAGGGACATTTTGCAGAATAACTCATCAGTGCTCTTCAAAAACAACTGCATCAGCCCTTAATTACCCATGCCAGCCTCCTGGAAGTTAAGTCCTTTCAACTCTGCTTCCCTATTTCTTTGGAGTCAATCCTTTTTTCCCCTCTCCATATCCACCCCCCTATTCCATCATCTCTCACCTATCTGACTACAGTATCTTCCCGAAAGAATCACATCCTCCAGTCTTTCCCTACCTGACACCCACCCAATCATTCTCCAAGCAGCTGAAGGGATCTTAACCATGTCACACCCCAACTCAGGCCCCTCCTAAGGCTCCCCACAGCTCCTGAGGACACACACCCTCTCCCTGGCTTGGCTCTCAGCCCTCCTGGTCTCAGCCATGGCCACTTCTCCAGCATCTTACCCACACCCTCCCTGACAAGCACTCCAGCCACCCAGAACTGCCTGCAGATTTACATATTCGGATTCTCTTTTACCTCCTTGCTTTTGCTCATGTGGCTCCTTCTGCCCAGAACACCCACTCTTCCCATCACCTGTCTCCCATCTTTGTCCCTTTGTCCAGAAATGTTTACTCTTCTAAGGTCTAGGGCCCAGAAAACCCTTTCCATTACAGGTTGCTCTTTCTCCACTCTCCAGATGCTCCAGGAGGCAAGAGAAGCACCCCATGGCCACTGCCCTCAGGCACATCATGACCTGTTTCTTTTTCGTTGTTGTTGTTGCTAAGACGGAGTCTCGCTCTGTTGCCCAGACTAAAGTGCAGTGATGCGATCTTGGCTCACTGCAGCCTCTGCCTCCCAGGTTCATGTGATTCTCGTGCCTCCGCCTCCCAAGTAGCTGGGATTACAGGTGTGCGCTGCCACGCCTGG
The DNA here is from genome assembly GCF_001604975.1 of Cebus imitator. NCBI lineage: Eukaryota > Metazoa > Chordata > Mammalia > Primates > Cebidae > Cebus > Cebus imitator. The sequence continues at coordinate 234,831 of NW_016108072.1, read as the reverse complement.
CTAATTTTTGTATTAATAATAGAGACAGGGTTTTGCCATGTTGGCCAGGCTTGCCTTGAACACCTGACTTTAGGTGCCTTAGTTCCCCAAGTGCAGGGATTACAGGCGTGAGCCACTGCACCCGGCCTGCCTCCCATTGTTTCTGACAGCAGCTGGGGTTTTGCTCATGTTTTTCCTTTGGCTGGCTGATTCCTACTCATTCTTTGAGTGCCCACATAAATCTCACATGCTTTGAACACCTCTCTACCTCTGCTTGGTCTCAGTTCCCTTCCTCCCTGCCCCCCCAGTGCTGTATTGTTACCTCAGTTCCTGACTCCGCATGAGACTGTGAGCTCGGGGCAGGAGGGAGGGTCTGGCCCACCATGATGGTATTGCTCACCATCACCCCAATGCCAGTATCAGGGAAAGGAGTCCTTGGCTGAGTGATGTGTCATAAATGTTTAACAACCAGCTCTTTAGGGAAAAATGTGTGTGTGTGTGTGTGTGTGTGTGAGTGTATTTACATATACATATACAAAATATGTGCAAATATATTTACTATAAATTTTACTGATAGGAAGGATGGTTAACACAGAACTTACACAACTTCCTTTATTGTAAATTCCGTATAACCAATTGATTCTCACAGAATGCTGTCACTGGGTTTTGGGTTTTGCTGAACTCTTATGTCTATGATTGCAGTTGATGAATGAATATAGGTAATTCACAAAACAATAACTCAGTGGGCCAGGCATGGTGGCTCACACCTGTAATCCCAGCACTTTTGGGACGCCGAGGTGGGTGGATCACAAGGTTGGGAGTTCGAGACCAGCCAAACCAACCCTGTCTCTACTAAAAATACACACACACAAAATTATCTGAACAGTGGTGTGTCAGCAACAGAAGCATACAGATCCACGACACACAAAAACTACGACTGCGTCTTCCTCAAAAAAAAAAAAAAAAAAAAAAACTGTTTTTTTGAGACAGGATCTCACTTTGTCACCCAAGCTGGAGGGCAGTGATGTGATCTCACTTCACAGTAACCTCCACCTCCCAGGCTGAATCAATCCTCCCACCTCAGCCTCCTGAGTAGCTGGGATTTCAGGTGCCCACCACCACATCCAGCTAATTTTGTTTTTTTTTTTTTGTTATTGTTGTTGTAGAGGTGGCATTTTACCATGTTGCCCAGGCTGGTCTCAAACTTGTGGGCTCAAGTGATCTGCTTGTCTTGGCCTCTGAAAGTGCCAGGATTACCGACATAAGCCACTGCACCCAGCCTTTATAATTGCATTTTAATAATGGCAATGCATAACAACCAGCCCACAAAATTGAAAATTTAACAGTTGGTTCTCCTGAGCCAATATGAGCTGCTTCTAGCACACCACTGCTTGGACACCTGCTCCCAATTTCCTCTCCAAGCCCAATCTTCCTGCCAGTCTAGGAGACTTCTGAGTTCATCCAGGAGACTTCTGAGTTGATCGGATGACTCACCCAATACCTGGGGTTTGTGGTTCCTCCTCAACTCTGGGGACCTTTGTCTCTCCTTCAGTCACGCACCTGCTCCCCTGGCCTCATCAGAGGTTTTGTCATCACCAAAAACTGTTTCCGCTTTCCTGAATCACACCTTCCTCTCTTGCTTCTGGACTACAGCGTCCTCTTCTTTCAGTGCTCTCAATACCCCCATGCATGTCCTTCCGCCTTGAAGAACACCGCTACCCGACCCCTCACTTAGTCTCTGTTTGTTATTGGCTTTCTCCTGATCCCTGGAAGGTCCCTCCTCCCTGCCTTCCTTCTACTGGATTGACATTTGAGCCTTTCACCCACGTATGAAGTAGTTACAAGATAAAGCAATTCACATTTACTGTTATTTCAGTAGGAGCTTTTTTTTCTGACGCAATTGAGACCAGATGTTGGTCAATTAAACAAAAAATACAGTAAGTTTAAAAGGATCATTAAAAATGATACGTGGAGCCGGGCGCGGTGGCTCACGCCTGTAATCCCAGCACTTTGGGAGGCCGAGGCGGGTGGATCACGAGGTCAAGAGATCGAGACCATCCTGATCAACATGGTGAAACCCTGTCTCTACTAAAACTACAAAAGATTAGCTGGGCATGGTGGTGCATGCCTGTAATCCCAGCTACTCAGGAGGCTGAGGCAGGAGAATTGCCTGAACCCAGGAGGCAGAGGTTGCGGTGAGCCGA
>NW_016108072.1:228822-232163 GCF_001604975.1 Cebus imitator | reverse complement strand
CACTCTGTCATCTGTCACACAGGCTGGAGTGCAGTGGCACGATCTTGGCTCACTACCACCTCCACCTCCCAGGGTCAAGTGATTCTTCTTCCTCAGCCTCCTGACTAGCTGGGACTACAGGTGCGTGCCACCACGCCCAGCTAATTTTTGTATTTTTAGTAGAGACGGGGTTTCACCAGGTTGGCCAGGCTGGTCTCAAATTCCTGACCTCAGGTGATCTGCCTGCCTCAGCCTCCCAAAGTGCTGGGATTACAGGTGTGTGCCCTCGTGCCTGGTCTATTTTTATTTTATTTTTGAGACAGGGTCTCGCTATTGTTGCCCAGGCTGGAGTCTAGAGGCATTGTCACAGCTCCCTGCAGGTTGCCCAGGCTGGTCTCAAACTCCTGAGCTCCTACACCTTCCTCAGCCTTCCAAAATGCCGAGATTACAGGTATGCACCACCACACTTGACCAGACTTACCATCTTAACCATTTTGAAATGTATTGTTCAGTGGTATTCAATATATTCACATTGTTGTACAACAGATCTCCACAACCTTTTTATCCTTCAAAACTGAAACTCCATATCCATTACACAACTCCCCATTTCTCCCTCCCTCCCGTCCCTGTAACCACTGTCGCCCAGGCTGGAGTGAGTAGCACAGTCATGGCTCGCTGCAACTGGAATCTGCTGGCTTACGCGAGCCTCTCACCCCAGCCTCCCAAGAAGCTGGGACTACATGCTCGCTCCACCACGCCTGGCTAATTTTTGTATTTTTTGTGGAGACAGGGTTTCAACATGTTGCCCAAGCTGGTCTTGAACTCCTGAATTTAAGCGATCTGCCCTCCTTGGTCTCCCAAAGTCTTAGGATTACAGGCATGAGCCACCATGCCTGACCTTATTTGTCTTTTTGTAAATAGCTTTTTTTTTTCTTTTAAGCAACGACCCTTTCCTTTTTTTGGGAGGGGGGACAGAGTCTCACTCTGTTGCCCAGGCTGGAGTGCAGTGGCGTAATATCAGCTCACCACAGCCCCCACCTCCCAGGTTCAAGCAATTCTCCTGCCTCAGCCTCCCGAGTAGCCACAACTACAGGCATGTGCCACCATGCCGGGCTAATTTTTGTATTTTTAGTACAGACGGGGTTTCACTATGTTGGCCAGGCTGGTCTCGAACTCCTTGTGGTCCCCACCCCCCAGCCTCCCAAAGTGCTGGGATTACAGGTGTGAGCCACTGTGCCTGGCGCAATCACCCTTTTCAAAACCTTCTAAAGTAATCAACTTGGTTTTCATAGAAATAACAACTCTATTTCCTTCTGTATTCATATTTCTATGGTTTAGTTATGGCTTTGTTAAATTATGTAATTACAAAAACACGTGCAACAGGCATAAACAGATCTGAGGATATGTTAGTCCAGGTCCTCAGAGAAGGTGGGATCCCAAGATAAAATGAAATATGCAAGATATTTATTAGGGGAACCATCTGTTAGAGAAAACGAGGAGGGGCTGGGCATGGTGGCTCACAGCTGTATTCCCAACACTGAGGCAGAAGTTCCAAATTAGCCTGGGCAACATAGCCAGATCCAATCTCTATTTTTTAAATTAATTAATTAATCTACTTATTTAGAACCAGAGTCTCACTCTGTTGTCCAGATTGGAGTGCAGTGGTGTGATCTCAGCTCACTGCAAACTCCGCCTTTTGGGTTCAAGTGATTCTCATTCCTCAGCCTCCCCAGTAGCTAGGATTAGAGGTGAGCCCCACCATGCCTAGCTAATTTTTCTATTTTTAGTAGAATGGGGTTTCACTATGTTGGCCCGGCTGGTCTTGAACTCTGGGCTTCAAGTGATCCATTCAACTCGTCCTCCCAAAGTGCCCATCTCTATTTTAAAAAGAGAGAAAATATGAGGCGGGAGTGAAGAGAGGTTGGGAGAGACATGAGAGCATGACAGAAGCCTGACTCTTGAATGCAGAAGAGAGGAAAGGAAAGAAGTTGAGTGGACACCTCCTCTTAAACTGCAAGGCAGCTCTAAGGAAAGTTTTCAGCAAGGCCATTGGCGCATTCTTCACTTAAAGTCATCCATCTTTCACCCCTGTCCCAAGAATGAGTCTGCCTTAGTCTCCCATTCATGCTCAGTCATTAGCTGGGAGCAGTCCACAGAAAATCTGGCCTTGGCATAAACGCAGTGATGCATTTCAGAGCCAGCAGCTGGAGTCCTTGGTTAATTATACTTCCTGCTGTCAGAGATTTGAAAAGCCATTCTCATGGCTGCCACAGGTAACAAACACAGCTGATTCTTTGCATATCAAGTGTGGCTTAAGCTTGGCTGCGTATAACAGAAAATGCAAATATTAACTAGCAATGCCTTAAACAAGATAGCTCTTCTTGTTCTCACATAACGAGAAATCCAAATAGGTGACTTGGCTCAGTGACTTTAAGATACAAGGTAGAGTCTCTGAAATTCTGTTGGCCTTTCCCTGAGACGTTTTCTTTTTGGGGGTGGGGGGTTGACAGAGTCTCACTCTGTCATCCAGGCTGGAGTGTGTGATCTCGGCTCACTGCAACCTCCACCTCCCAGGCTCAAGTGATTCTCCCACCTCAACCCCCCAAGGGATTACATGCATGTGCCACCAAGCTCGGCTAATTTTTGTAATTTTTGTAGAGACAGGGTTTCGCCATTTTGCCTAGGATGGTCTCAAACTCCTGAGCGCAAGCAATCTGCTTGCCTCAGCCCCCCAAAGCACAGGGATTACAGGTGTCAGCCACTGTGCCCAGCTGCCCTCAGAGTTCTGAGAAAGCTTCTCAACTCCAGCCATCATGGCTGCATTGCAAGAAGCTGGAAGGAGGAAGGGCAAAGGGACAATGGGCATGCCGGCTGAGTCTGCGTCCCCATTTAATTAGCTTTCCAAAAAGCCCTATCCAACCATTTCTGTTCATCTGTCATGGGCCTAAACTGTCACATAGTCACTGCTGTTTGGCATGGAAGGCTGGAAAATGCCTTTTAGCTGGGCACACTGCCTCTGCCAGTAAGATTAGCGTTGTATTAGTAAGGAAGACAAGGAGCATGATGCTGAGTGGGTACCAGTGTGTCTGCCACACTAGAGAGCAGCCCGCTACCAAGTGAGTGCTTTCAGGTGGCCTTGAGCTGCATTTCATGTGCTGGCTGCAGAGGCCGTGGAGGGCTCAGCTCCCCCAGTGACTCAGGGCCTCGGGGGTGGTGATGAGCACACACGCTGGCTTGTTTTCATCTCACTAAAACGTGACCTCACAGAAGAGCAGGAACCACTTCTGTGTTGTTCACTGCCATAAACCCAGCACCCACAACAGTGCCTGTCGTGATAGAGACAATTTTTTTTTTTTTTTTTT
>NW_016108072.1:222357-227862 GCF_001604975.1 Cebus imitator | reverse complement strand
TGCCACCATGCCCAGCTAATTTTTTTTTTTTTTTTTATAAAGACGGGGTTTCACCATGTTGGTCAGGATGGTCTTGAACTCCCGACCTCAGGTGATCCGCCCGCCTTGGCCTCCAAAGTGCTTGGATTACAGGCGTCAGCCACCACGCCTGGCCAGCACACTTATTCTTTAACAAGAAAGAAAGCGTTTAAAAGGAACTTTTCTACTTCCCACACCTATTGTCCTTCCATGTGGAACCTGCAAAAAGCCCGCTAGGGATAATTCTTCCCCAGGATTGACCATTCTGCTCACTATCTGCAGGCAAACTCAACCTCTGCAGGGGGTTGCACTTACTAACGTGCTCTTGTATTCCTTCCTCCATCCCACCTGTCTCAGAGGAAGAGATGTCTCCCCTCCCTCCTCACAGGCTAAGGCCAGCCCCACAACTGTGCTCTGATTTTCATTCTTTCTTATCTCCTCAGGGGTTTTGATCTATCAATTATTCTTTTTCCTCAGGCTCTCAACTTCTTGTTTCTTTTATTTATCCTTCAAGCATTTCCCAACAGAAACAACAAAAAACAGTGATCCCTCTGTTCACCCAAACCATTCCTTAACTCCTATACCTGGAAGATTTCAGCTATTCCCAAGGCAGTAAATACCCACCAGGTACTGAAGATTCTTTGATCAATCAGAGTTCTTGTTATAAGTGTGAAGAAGCCACCTCTAGCTAACGTGAGCAGAAGTGGTATTTCGAAAACATAAAACTAGGCTGGGTGCAGTGGCTCATGCCAGTAATCCCAGCACTTTGGGAGGCTGAGGCAGGTGGATCACCTGAGGTCAGGGGTTAGAGACCACTCTGGCCAACATGGTGAAACCCCTTTTAGTAGTTTCTCTACTAAAAACACAAAAAGTAACTGGGCGTGGTGGCGGATGCCTGTATCCCAGCTACTTGGGAGGCTGATGCAGGAAAATCACTTGAACCTGGGAGGCAGAGGTTCAGTGAGCAGAGATTGTGCCACTGCACTCTAGCCTGGGCGACAGAGTGAGACTCCATGTCAAAAGAAAGAAAGAAAGAAAAAGAGAGAAAAAAAGAAAAAAGAAAGAGAGAGAGAGAGGAAGGAAGGAAGGAAGGAAGGAAGGAAGGAAGGAAGGAAGGAAGAAAAGAAATAGAAAGCAAGCAAGTGGAAAAGAAAGAAGAAAATATAAAACTAGCTCTCTCGCTCTGACTCAAGACCCATCAATCACAACTCTGGTCATTACCTGGCCTCCTGTGGTCCTTTCCTAGGTCTGTAATCACTCAAAGGTTGTGACTGCCAGGCCTGTTAACAGTTTGTGTCTGGTTTATCCATTGGTCTCTTGTGAGCTAATTGGCTATACGTCAGCCTCTCTTTTGTGAGTTGTAAATTTTGTGACCTTCATACTTTAACAGGAAAAAAATATTACTTTCCCTGCTTGACTTTCCATTTTAGAAACTGAAGCTAATTTTCACCAGTGTTATGTTTTTCATTTTTTTCTTTCAAGGACCTGGATGCTGTGTTCTTTTATTATTACATACAACTTACTCTTTGAACATGTGTCCTGGGGGGGGGAGAAATATATATATATGTATGTTTTATATATATATATATATGTATGTGTATATATATATATATATATATGTAAAGTTTGCTTGAAGCCTTCAGTCCATTGCAGAGAAGTGAGCTGAGCTGAATGCCACTGTGGGGCTCTAAGAGTCTTGAATTCTTTTTTTTTTTTTTTGAGATGGAATCTTGCTCTGTCGCCAGGCTGGAGTGCAGTGGTGTGATTTCATTGCAACCTCCACCTCCCCAGTTCAAGTGATTCTCCTGCCTCAGCCTCCTGAGTGGTTGGGACTATAGGCACCTGCCAGCACACCTTGCTAATTTTTTGTATTTTTAGTAGAAACGGGGTTTCACCATATTGGCCAGGCTGGTCTCAAACTCCTGACCTTGCGATCCACCTGTCTTCGCTTCCCAAAGTGCTGGGATTACAGGCATGAGCCACCGTGCCCAGCCAAGAGTCCTGAATTCTTACTGGGTTAGTGAAGATTCCACACAAAATTTTTTCAATGCTGTCCTCATTGATCCATTCCATAAAGCTATCAGAAAAAAATCCTGACACGCAGTGTATCACCAAACCAGTCCACAAGCACAGGGAGCCACGTGGGCTGACACCTGCAGGCTGAAAGAGCCGTGGCCTTGGAAAGGGCCATAAATTCCACCACACAATTGATGGTTCTCACCCTGCAGCTTGGAGAAGGCGCAATTCTATCCAGCTTCACCGTTACCGCTAGAATAAGTAAAGTTTATAAAACGTATACCTAATAAACAATTTAGGAGAGTCAAAGAATAGAAATCAAATAAAACAACAAATAGTCAATGATAACCATGACTGTTCCTAGAGCATTTTTGGTCATCTCTGAACTCAGAGGTTGCTGCAGAGACCATATTCCTCAATGTACAGGTCATCATGTTGCTGGACTCCTTTGCACACATCAACTCTTCCCTGGATCCAGGTCTCTCAGCCTCCTTCCAATCTTCATCTCTCTTTAATTTTAATTTTATTTTTTTTGAGACAGTCTTGCTCTGTCACCCAGGATGGAATAGCATGATCTCAGCTCACTGCAACCTCTGCCTCCCAGGTTCAAGGGATTCTCCCACCTCAGCCTTCCGAGTAGCTGGGACCACAAGCGCATGCCACCATATCCAACTAGTTTTTCATTTTTTGTAGAGATGGGATCTTACTTTCCCAGGTTTGTCTCAAACTCCTAGACTCAAACGATCCTCCCACCTCAGCCTCCCAAGTAGCTAGGACTACAGGCCCACACCACCATGCCTGGCTAATTTTTTTTTTTTTTTGACCTAGGGTCTTGCTCTGTCACCTAGAATGGAGTGCAGTGGCGTGATATCCACTCACTGCAACCTCCACCTCCAGGGTTAATGTGATTCTCAGGCCTCAGCCTCCCAAAACAGCTGGGACTATAAGTACGTGCCACCACACCCACCTAATTTTTGCATTTTTTATAGAGATGGGGTTTCACCATGTTGCCCAGGCTGGTCTTGAACCCCTGGGCTCAAGCCATCCACCTACCTCAGCCTTCCAAAGTGCTGGGATTACAGGCATGAGCCACTGTGCCTAGCCAATATTTTTACTTTTTGTAGACAGGGGGTTCTCACTATGCTGCCTGGCTGGTCTTGATCTCCTGGCTTCAATCAATCCTCCTGCCTCAGCCTCCCAAAGTGCTAGGACTACAGGTGTCAGCCACCACCCAGCAGAAATATTATTAATTCTTTTTTTTTTTTTGAGACGGAGTTTCGCTCATGTTACCCGGGCTGGAGTGCAATGGCGCAATCTCGGCTCACCGCAACCTCCGCCTCCTGGGTTCAGGCAATTCTCCTGCCTCAGCCTCCTGAGTAGCTGGGATTACAGGCACGCGCCACCATGCCCAGCTAATTTTTTGTATTTTTAGTAGAGACGGGGTTTCACCACGTTGACCAGGATGGTCTCGATCTCTTGACCTCGTGATCCACCCGCCTCGGCCTCCCAAAGTGCTGGGATTACAGGCTTGAGCCACCGCTCCCGGCCCCATTTTTTTTTTTAAGGAGGGTTTTTTTTTTTTTGAGACGGAATTTCCCTCTTGTTACCCAGGCTGGAGTGCAATGGCGCGATCTCGGCTCACCGCAACCTCCGCCTCCTGGGTTCAGGCAATTCTCCTGCCTCAGCCTCCCGAGTAGCTGGGATTACAGGCACGCGCCACTATGCCCAGCTAATTTTTTGTATTTTTAGTAGAGGTGGGGTTTCACCAATTTTTGTATTTTTAGTAGAGACAGAGTTTCACCATGTTGCCCAGGCTGGTCTTGAACCCCTGGGCTCAAGCCATCCACCTACCTCAGCCTCCCAAAGTGCTGGGATTACAGGCATGAGCCACTCACTTCGCCCAGACCGTATCTGCTTCTGCATTCGATCTGTTGCAATATCACATGCTCTACAGCCTTTGAAAAACTCCACTGTACACTCATGAAAAAATGAGAATGAAGACGGCAAATAATGTCTCTGAATATTTATAAAAACAGTTTTGACCATCCAGGTGCGGTGGCTCACACCTGTAATCCCAGCATTTTGAGAGGCCGAGGAGGGCGGGTCATGAGGTCAGGAGTTCGAGACCAGCCTGGCAAATGTGGTGAAACCCGGTCTCTACTAAAACTACAAAAATTAGCTGGGCATGGTGGCGTGCGCCTGTAATCCCAGCTACTCAGGAGGCTGAGCCAGGATTACAGGCGCAGGATTACAGTTTGAACCTGGGAGATGGAGGTTGCAGTGAGCTGAGATCTCCTCATTGCACCCCAGCCTGGGCAACAGGACAAGACTCTGTCTTAAAAAAAAAAAAAAAAAAAAAGTTTTGACCTTGCAGATCCTCCCCACACAAAAGGATTTTGGGGACCCCCAAAGATCCTGGATCACACTTTAAGGACCGCAGTTTAATAACCACTGTTCTAGATCATGTACTAGGCGTGGGTTGCTGACATTTCTCACCCAAAGAAGCCTATCCCTCGTTCACTCCACAAACGCTGATCTGAGCACCTACTGAGTACCAGACACATTCTGGGTGCTGGAGATGAAGCTGGGAACGAAACAAGGTCCCTGTTCTCCTGGAGCTGACATTCTAGTGGAAGGAGACAGATACAAAACAGTAAGCGATTACAGGTATGCCAGATGATCGTTAAGTGCCACGAAGAAAAATAAAATCAAAGAAAGGAAAAGAGATGGAAGAAGGGGACGGTGGTATTAGGATGGTCGGGGAGCGGGGGTGCCTCTCTGAGGAGGAGACGTCGAGCAGAAACCGAAGGCTACCAGGAAGACAGTCAGGGAAATACCAGGGGGACCCACATTCCTGGCAGAAGGAGCAGCCAGTGCAAAGGCCCTGCAGAAGCGTGTTCATCACGTTTGAGGAAAAGCAAGGAAGCTGGCGAGGCTTAGGCAGAATGGATGAGGGAAAGGGGTGGGGAATGAGGCCAGAGGAGGCAGGAGCCCTCGAGTTCTGGGTATACTTGGAAAGGCTACTGATGATTTCATTGGATTAATGCTCCTCTTTATTACTGTTTTTTTTTTTGAGAGGAAGTCTTTCTTTGTTGCCAGGCTAGAGTGCAGTGGCACTATCTTGGCAAATTGTGTCTCCTGGAATCAAGTGATTCTCCTGCCGTAGCCTCCCAAGTAGCTGGGATTACAGGTGTGCACCACCACACCTGACTGATGATTTTTGTATTTTTTGTAGAAATGGGGTTTCACCATGTTGCCCAGGTTGGTCTTGAACTCCTGAACTTGGCCTCCCAAATGCTGGGATTATAGGCATGAGCCACCATGCCAGGCCCTAAATCATTTTAATAATAATAATATTGGCCAGGCGCGGTGGCTCACGCCTGTAATCCCAGCACTTTGGGAGGCCGAGGCGGGTGGATCACGAGGTCAAGAGATCAAGACCATCTTGGTCAACATGGCGAAACCCCGTCT
>NW_016108072.1:220410-221737 GCF_001604975.1 Cebus imitator | reverse complement strand
AGGGCAATCTTGGCTCATTGCAACCTCCGCCTCCTGGGTTCAAGCAATTATCCTGCCTCAGCCTCCCAAGTAGCTGGGACTACAAGCAGACACTACCACACTCAGCTAATTTTTCTGTTTTCAGTAGAGACGAGTTTTCACCATGTTGGCTAGGATGGTCTCGATCTCTTGACTTCATGATCCACCCGCCTTCGTCTCCCAAAGTGTTGGGATTACAGGCGTGAGTTACTGCACCTGGCCATGCTGTGGTCATTAAAAAAACTTTTTTTTTTTAGAAATAAGGTTTTGCCATTACTTCAGCCCCAGCATTCGAGCTGAAACCTGAGACAGCATGGAGGAGAAACAAAGCCGTCTTCAATGTGCCCTGACTAAATTCTTGACCCACAGAATCTGTGAACATAATAAGTGATTGTTTTGGCTGGGCACAGGGGCTCACGCCTGTAATCCCAGCACTTTGGGAGGCCGAGGTGGGTGGATCACCTGAGGTCAGGAGTTCGAGACCAGCCTGACCAACATAGTGAAACCCCATCTCTACTAAAAGTACAAAAAATTAACTGGGCGTGGTGGCGCATGCCTGTACTCCAGCTACTTGGAAGGCCAAGGCAGGAGAATCGCTTGAACTCGGGAGGCGGAGATTGCAGTGAGTGGAGATTCGGCCACTGCACTCCAGCCTGCGCAACAAGAGAGAAACTCCATCTCAATAAATAAATAAATAAATGACTGTTTTACACAACTAGATTTTTGCTAATTTATTATGCAGCAGTTGATAACTGGAACAAAGGCCCCTTAGCATCCTATGTGAACATTCTAAAGTACTAATCTAATCAAGACAGGCCAGATTAAAATCCTGCAATGACTCCTCAGGCTAAAGTCAAAGTTGGTGAGCAGTCCAGGATTTTAAAAGAGCTCTCAGGGCCAGGTGTGGTGGGCCATGCCTGTAATCCCAGCACTTTGGGAGGCTGAGGTGGGCGGATCACCTGAGGTCAGGAGTTCAAGACTAGCCTGGCTAACATAGTGAAACCATCTCTACCAAAAACAGAAAAACTAGCCGGACGTGGTGGCACATGCCTGTAATCGCAGCTACTCAGGAGGCTGAGGTAGGAGAATCACTTGAACTCAGGAAGCAGAGGCTGCAGTGAGCTGAGATCGCACTACTGCACTCTAGCCTGGGCAACAGAGTGAGACTCTGTCTCAGAAAAATAAAACATAAATAAATAAAAGAGATCTCAGGGCCGGGCGCGGTGGCTTACGCCTGTAATCCCAGCACTTTGGGAGGCAAAGGCGGGTGGATCACGAGGTCAAGAGATCGAGACCATCCTGGTCAACA
>NW_016108072.1:217763-219040 GCF_001604975.1 Cebus imitator | reverse complement strand
AGCTGGGCATGGTGGCGTGTGCCTGTAATCCCAGCTACTCAGGAGGCTGAGGCAGGAGAATTGCCTGAACCCAGGAGGCGGAGGTTGCGGTGAGCCGAGATCGCGCCATTGCACTCTAGCCTGGGTAACAAGAGTGAAACTCTGCCTCAAAAAAAAAAAGAGATCTCAGGCCAGGCACAGTACCTCACACCTGTAATCCCAGAGCTTTAGGAGGCCAACGTGGGAGAATTGCTTGAGACCAAAAGTTTGAGACCAGCCTGGGCAACATAGCAAGCTCCTATCTCTTCAAAAAATTCAAAAATTAGCCAGCATGGTGGCTCACACTTGTAGTCCCACTTACTCAGGAGGCTGAGTCAGGAGGATCCCTTGAGCCCAGGAGTTCAAGGCTGCAGTGAGTTATGATCGTGCCACTGCACATCAGCCTGGGCAACAGAGTGAGACTCTGTCTCTAAAAAATAGGCCAGACATGGTGGCTCACTCCTGTAAACCCAGCACTCTGGGAGGCCCAGCTGGGTGGATTGCCTGAGGTCAGGAGTTCGAGACCAGTCTGGTCAACAGGGTGAAATCCTGTCTCTACTGAAAACACACAAAAAATTAGCTGGACATGGTGGTGTGTGCCTGTAATCCCAGCTACTCGGGAGGCTGAGGCAGGGGAATGACACGAACCAGGAAGGTAGAGGTTGCAGTTACTTGAGATCACACCACTGCACTCCAGCCTGGGCAACTGAGCGAGACTCTGTCTCAAAATAAAATAAAATAGTCTGGGCACGTTGGCTCATGCCTGTAATCCCAGCTCTTTGGAAGGCTGAGGTGGGTGGATTGACTGAGGTCAGGAGTTGGAGACCTGACCAACATGGTGAAACACTGTCTCTACTAAAAGGATGTGGTGGTGGGTGCCTGTAATCCCAGCTACTAGGGAGGCTGAGGCAGGAGAATCACTCGAACCCAGGAGGCAGAGGTTGTAGTGAGCTGAGACTGTGCCACTGCACTCCAGCCTGAGCAACAAAGTAAGACTCCCTCTAAAAATAAAATAAATCTATATCCCAAATCACATCTTTGACAAAAAAGAAATAGATCTATAGATCTCATTAATCACTTGAACTTCTTTTATTTATTTATTTTAATTAATTAATTTTTTTTTAAGATGGGGTTTCACCATGATGGCCAGGCTGGTCTTGAACTCCTGACCTCAGGCGATCCACCCACCTTGGCCTCCCAAAGTGCTAGGATTACAGGTGTGAGCCACCACGCCAGGCCCACTTCTTTTTTTTTTTTTT
>NW_016108072.1:214787-216548 GCF_001604975.1 Cebus imitator | reverse complement strand
TTCACCATGTTGACCAGGATGGTCTCGATCTCTTGACCTCGTGATCCACCCGCCTTTGCCTCCCAAAGTGCTGGGATTACAGGCTTGAGCCACAGCGCCCGGCCGGTGATTTGTGATTTTAAGGTGATTTGTTAGCAACAGATAACTGAAACAGTTGACAACATTTAAAAACCTGGAACTGGCCACATGGCATGTCCCTGCAGAATCCCTTGAGCCCAGGGGTTCAGGGCTGCCATGAGCTATGATCGCACCACCACACTCCAGCTCTGGACGAAAGAATGAGACCTTGCCTCTAAAAGAAATGTAAAAAAAAAAAATCAAAACCTGGGCCAGGTGAGGTGGCTCACGCCTGTAATCCCAACACTTTGGGAGGTCAAGGTAGGCGATCATGAGGTCAGGAGATTGAGACCATCCTGGCCAACATGGTGAAACCTCATCACTATTAAAAATACAAAAATTAGCTGGGCGTGGTGGTGCATGGCTTGTAGTCCCAGCTACTCGGGAGACTGAGGCAGGAGAACTGCTTGAACCTAGGAGGCGGAGGTTGCAGTGAGCTGAGATCGCGCCACTGAGCTTCAGCCTGGGCAACAGAGCTAGACTCCGTCTCAAAAATAAATAAATGAATAATAAAAACCTGGAACTGTCACACAAAAACATGAATTTGGGGGCTTCCTTTTTGAAAACACTGGATCTGTGTAGCTCACTTGGACTTCAGGGCAGAATCTTAAAAGTGTGCCCACAGCCCCAGTGAAGGAAGAAAATCTGTGGTTACGAGACAACTGCTTCATTGAAGGGAAGAGTTCTGCGTACTCCCATGACTTCTCCCAGGGCTGAAATGATGAGCGCTGGTGACATCCAATCATAACTCTATTATCTCTCCCGAGGCAGGTTCACCAGGCAAGTCATTCATCAGCACGTACGCACAATTTCTGGGCAGAGGGAGATAGAGAGTTTTCCCAGCAATTTTGCAAACAAAATACATTCTTTTTCCTTGTTGAAATGTATAAAATGTATCTTCCGGGATAATACATACAGGGTGCCTTGTGATTTACTTCAGAGTAGATGGCAGGCACATTTGATTTACTTTATCATTTCTTCAAGAGAAGGAAGACAATTACCTGGTGGTAATTACCCTCGTGGCCATAAAAGGAATTTGACCAGTGTCTCCTGCAACTGAGAGGAACCCCAATTCATCCGGCTTGATTTCGGGGCTCTGTTCCAGGCTGGCAGGCTGGGGGACGGAGGGGTCAAGGGTAGTATGTGAAAAATGCGGTTTCTACTCTCACCACCATGGGGGGGTGGGAAAGGAACAACTGTCAGGAAGAGAGGTGACCCAGGAAAAAGGGAACAATTTCCTGGCTTCTTCCCAGTGCGCCAGACCCTAGGGGCCTCTACAGCAATGAAATTACATTGTTTGTCATGAGCCTGACTCAACCGGATGTGAAGGAAGAAGGGTTCTATGTATGTAACATTCAGAAAAGCTGGTACAGCCAACTCTCATTGAAATGAAGCAGAAAATGTTCAATCACACACAATCAAAATAAAACCACTGGGCCTGCATTTCTGCCTGTCAACGAACAGCTGGGGCCCAAGAGTGCTGGCTGCCACATGAAGTCGACAACCCCCTTCTGCCTCCCTGTGTTTTTTTACCACATTCCCCCGCCCCCTCCCCACTGTTTTCCCTACACGCTTTAATGTTCAGTAGCTGAGTCTGTAGACAAGGAATCAGGCCTAACTCTGAAAACTGGAGTGACAACCCCA
>NW_016108072.1:208380-213559 GCF_001604975.1 Cebus imitator | reverse complement strand
TTTTTTTTTAAAAGATGGAGTTTCACCATGATGGCCAGGCTGGTCTTGACCTCCTGACCTCAGGTGATCCACCCACCTCAGCCTCCCAAAGTGCTAGGACTACAGGCGTAAGCCACCGCACCCGGCTGATCAGTTCCCATTATGGAGGGACCTTATCTTCAGAGGACAAAACTGATCCTATGGAGGGAAGCAATAATGGGGAATTTTAGGCATCATAGCAGGCTCCTGGGAAGTCTTTCGGGAACAGGAGCTCCTGGGAACACTAACGTTGCCCAGGTGAGTGGCTTTTTGCCGCACTTGCCTTTAAGGTCTGGAAAGAAGACGGGGGACTAATGGCAGCATTCCAGTCTTGGGGAGATGGAGAAGGAAGCCCCATGGATGCTGTTACCTCCCTTCTCCTTTCTCCTCCCACAGACACCTCTCCTCATTCATTCTAGGACCCACACATCCCCTCTGCCTCCTAGCACTCGGGTGACTTGGCCTCTCTGCTAGGAGAGTAATTGAATTTCCTGCAAGATTAATGGTTCTTGTCCTCAAATGGCACCGCTCACTGGGTCTGCAGTGCAAACCCGCGTTCCCCAACTGTGGGGCCAGAGCAGCACAGGAGGAAGAGTGGCCTGAAGGCGAGAGGCTTGGCCAGTGGTAAGACTCCTGGGTCCTGTCCTGACTCGCTCAAGTAGAAAAGCAATACCCAGAACTGAGCCATGGAGAGGAGGTTGGACTGCGGCTGAGATAAACAGCTGAGGAGGAGAACTGGAATCAGGGCACTACCCCAGGGCCTGGGACTCAGTCTGACAGAAAATGCCTGGCCTGGGCAGAAGCTCTTGTATGGCACAGCCCTCTCCTGTATCCCAGACCACATTCACTCCCAGATATCCAGCACTATTAAATTTACAAAGAGCTCTGATACCCATAATCCCACTCAACCCTCAGGAGAGCATGTAGGATGGTAACTGCTCTTGTGTTCGTGAAAATAGTCTCAGAAAAGTTGTCACTCATGCATTCACTTAACAAACATTTATTAAGCGCTTGCCGCATGCCAGGAAATAAACCTCACTCTCTTGATTCAAGGTCAGCGTTCTTTCACATATTTGCTTCAATGAGGTGATGCCTTCTTCCCTCTCTTCCTAAATTTGCCTCCCAAACACCCCCCTGTTGTGATTTTGAAATGCCTACAGTTCTTTGATACCCTTCCCTTCCGGAAATGGAGTCTGAAACCCCTCCCTTTGAATGTAGGCTGGGCTGCCTTCCAACTAATAGAATAAACTCTAAATGATGGCGTGTGAGGAGGCTGGTCCATAACAGACACTGCAGCTTCCTGCCTCTTTTGTCTGTCCCTCTCTCTTTGTCTCTCTCTGATCACTTGCTCTAGGGGAAGCCAGCTGCTGGATCACGATCACACCAATGAAGAAACAGAGACCTCTGACTAACAGACATGTGAAGTAAATTTGGGAGTAGATCCTCCAGGTCCAGCTGACATCTTGACTGCAGCCTCATGACAGACCCTGAGCTAGATGAGATCTCCTTAAGTTGCTCTTGGATTTCTGACCCTCAGAAATTGTGTGATCTCACAATAATACATGATTGTCATTGGGGGTTTTTTGTTTGTTTTGAGACAGTGTCTCGATCTGTTGCCCAGGCTGGAACGCAGTGGTGCAGTCACAGCTTACTGCAATCTTCCTTCCTGGTCTCTAGCGATCCTCCAGCCCCGGCCTCCCAAAGTGTTGGGATTACATGTGTGAGCCACTGCACCTGGCCAAATGTTTGCTATTTAAAGCTGCTGAGCTGTGGGGTAATTTTTATTCAGCGATAGCACCAATACATCTTTCCCACTGTGGAAACACCCTCATCTCCCAAAGCTAACCCCTACCTTTATTGGGCAGTTCAAGTCATTTAAAAGTTTATTTTTCTCTAAGATAGCTATCATTTCTTATATAAAGTTATCTATGAAATAATTTCTGCCTTTTAACACTGATTGATGTGAAATAATTTGTTTCCTGTTTACACAGCTGAGATAGTAAAGTGAGTCAGAGTTCTGGGTTCAAACAACTGTGGTTGCCACTTTCTAGCTGTGGTACATAGGACAAGTTATTTAACCTCTCTGGGTCTCGGTTTCACGTCTGTCAAACAATGATCATAACTTTCTGGAAAGAAAGAGTATGGAGATTCAACGCATCAGACCCAAAGCTTGGCACTTGGTGGGTGCCTGCTAAATCTGAGTTCCCTCTGGCCCTGCTAACTTTCTTTTTTTAACTTTTATTTTATTTTATTCTTCTTCCCTGCTAACTTTCTTATTCCTCACTCTACGTACACGCTCCCAAGCCCCTGCCCAAAGAGGCTGGGACTAGGTCCAGGGATTTTTAAGAGCTCCTCACCCTCCTCCTGCCACAGGAAACAGAGGAGAACGGCTGCCTCAGGGACCTACCTCCAGTGTGAACACGGGAGATTTGTCCATGGGAAGTAGGGCATGCTGCTGGAAGCCCCCAGGGAACCTTTCCAGAGATGTATTGGCTAGGCTTGGGCTCTAGCCTAGCTACCCCAGTGCCTCCTCTGAGGGTGAAAGGAGTCTAACTTGCCACTCACCAGTTCCTAACGTATGATGAAAACTGCTATTATTTCTCAGGCTTTCCCAATTTCTTTTCCTTTTCACCGGTTTTCTTTCCCCTAATCCTTTTAAAAAAATTATTTTATTGCTGGGCGCAGTGGTTCATGCC
Organism: Cebus imitator; assembly: GCF_001604975.1. Taxonomy (NCBI): domain Eukaryota; kingdom Metazoa; phylum Chordata; class Mammalia; order Primates; family Cebidae; genus Cebus; species Cebus imitator. Next base: position 210,845 of record NW_016108072.1, on the reverse strand, counting down.
TGTAATCCCAGCAGTTTGGGAGGCCGAGGAGGGCGGATCACGAGGTCAAGAGATCAAGACCATCCTGGCCAACATGGTGAAACCCCATCTCTACTAAAAAATACAAAAATTATCTGGGCATGGTGGCAAGTGCCTGTAGTCCCAGCTACTCAGGAGGCGGAGGCAGGAGAATTGCTTGAACTCAAGAGGTGGAGACTGCAGTGAGCTGAGATTGCGCCACTGCACTCCAGCCTGGCGCCTGGCAACAGAACAAGACTGTCTCAAAAAAAAAATTTTTTTTTATTTTATTCACAAAAAAATATATAAAAAATAATAACAGCCAACATTTCCTGAGAACTTAGTAGCTAAGGTTCCAAGACTGCTGTGTCTCATAATCACTCTGTGAGGTGGATTACTATAATTAGCCCCATTTTACAGATGACAAAGCCAAGGCAAATGGGTTAAGTAAATTGTCCAAGGTCACAAAGAGGCAGAAAGAAGCTAATCGAAGCTGAAGCTTCAGGGTCAGTAGCTCATTTATACCAGCTGCTCCAAGACTCTGTATTTAACTTTGTATGCATACTTAATAGTCCTTTTCTTAAAGAAAGCAATGAAAACTGGATGCGGTAACAAGAGGTCAGTGTGCCGTTTTCTGGCAGGTATTTTAAAAATACGTTTACATCTAGAAACACACACGGAAATAAATGCTCCCCTACTGTGTGTACGGCTGGCACCCAGCTCCTTTAACACAACATCTTGGCTGATTCCACTTTTCTAACCATGGTGTTTTCTAACTACTGATGCTCTACTTTATCTACCAGCCTTTCCGAAGTTGAGCCCTCTAACCCCTCCTCTGACTCCCGCCCTTCCCTGGGGTTTGGCCCCTCCCTGGGGTTTCCACCTTCTTCGCAGGTTTTTCTCCCTTCGCCCAGTCCCCTACCCCGTTTCCCCCCTCATACAGTCCCTTTCCCTGCGTCCTCACTACTTCACGCCCCAATTCCTTCCTGCCTCCTGCGTTTCTCCTCTCTCCCGGCCTCTCTGCCCCGTCCTTCACCGCCCACCCTGTTTCCCCCCCTCGCTGCCCGCTCTCTCCCACTCCCGCTTCCTCCAGGCCGGCGGCATTACCCTAACTCACAGCACCCCATCCTTCCGCCCTCACTCCACGCATCTCCCGCCCCCACCCCCCGCGCCCCTCCGCGGCCAGAAGGAAGCGCACAGCCGGCGGGCTGCGACGCGCGCTGACAGTGTAATGAATGGCTTCAACTGTAATTAGCGACCCCGCGGCTAATCACGATGTACATTTACATTTTAAGTGCTGCAGAGGGAGCGGGGGAAGAGGAGGGGACCGGCAGGAGGGGATGCGGGCCTTTTCGACGTTCTCCCTTCACCGACTGCGCAGAGCAGTGAACACAAGTCTTCCACGGCAGACAGCAGTTTAGGAGGGTAGGGGCGGCGGCGTCCTCGAGGGCTAACCTGGCCGACGCAGACCAGCCCCGTTCTCGCCCTACACAAACCCGAAGCTCCCAGGACCCTTCCTCCAAATGACAGACCTCCGCCTAATCCCTTCCAAGTGATCATGCAGCCCAAGCTTGCATACCCCCGGGGACGGAGAGCTCGCTCCTTCTAAAACCAGCCTGTTTCAACGTAACTTCCAGCCTTTCGGGGGCTTTCTCTCAGGGCCTGACCTTACACAGCCCGCGGTTCCCCGTGCCCCGCCACGCGCTGCGGACAGTCCTTGCATCTTCCCAAGGCTGTTGTGTCTCTAGTGCCCACCACTGTGTGGGGCCCACAGAGACTGGAGCGAGACCGAAGTCCCGGTTCAGAGCATACCCCGAGGGTTCCTGATCCCAGCAGGAGACGGGGAGGGGGGTCAGCCATTCATACATTCGGGTGCCAAGGTCCAGGCACCGCAGTTAATCCCAACCCGTGGTAAGGGGGTAAACCCCTGTTCTGAACAGCAGGGACCGAGACGGAGAGCTGCTGCAGATGCCCATGAGGCGAGAACAGCGGGAGGAGGGAGAAGAGGGTTTGGCAGCCCGATCTCCAACTGAGGCCCAGCAACCGTCACGCCCCCAGCACTTTCGCGGTTGCCTGCCCGCCCTAGCTCTCGGTGTCCCTCCCCGCCACGCCCCATCCCAGTTCCCCGACTGGGACCAGATCTGCCGCTCTCCCTCAGTCCTGACTGGGAGTGAGGCGGATGAAAGGAGGACGGGCGAGGCCCGAGGGCAGTTTTAGGGAGGGTCAGGACCCCTCTCACACCCTCTCCTTTCCATCAGCAGCCCTGACAGCCTCCGTCTCATCTTCCTCTAATGCTCCTCTCACCTGGCAGGAGACCCCGGGCCACACTTTCGGTCCCGTGGAGCTTCCGACGAGAGGCATCCAGTAGCTTCATAATGCCCCCAAGGCTTCAGCGCCCCTCGCCCCGCCTCCTTCCTTCTTTTATTTTTGTGAAGTCTTTCTTTTTAATTTTTTTTTTTTTTTTTTTT
>NW_016108072.1:202916-208215 GCF_001604975.1 Cebus imitator | reverse complement strand
TATTTTTAGTTGAGACGGGGTTTCACCATGTTGACCAGGATGGTCTCGATCTCTTGACCTCGTGATCCACCCGCCTCGGCCTCCCAAAGTGCTGGGATTACAGGCGTGAGCCACCGCGTCCGGCCTCTTTTTAATTTTTGTGGGTGCATAATAGGTGTCTATATTTGTAGGGTACCTGAGATGTTTTGATGCAGGCATGCAATGCGTAATAATCACATCATGGAGAGAGGGGTATCGCTCCCTTCTCTCTTTTATTATTTATTTATTTATTTATTGTTTATAGAGACAGGGTTTCCCTATGTTGGCCAGGATGGTCTCGATTTCCTGACCTCGTGATCCGCCTGCCTCAGCCTCCCAAAGTGCTGGGATTACAGGTGTGAGCCACCGCACCCGGCCTCTTTTTTATTTTTATTTATTTTTGAGACAGAATCTTGCTCTGTCGCCCAGGTTGGAGTCCAGTGGCGTGATCTCCGCTCACTGCGGCCTCACATCCCGGGCTCAAGCGATTCTCGTGTCTCGGCCTCCTGAGAAGATGGGATTACAGACGAGTGCAACCACGCCCAGCTAATTTTTGTATGTTTAGTGGAGACGGTGTTTCACCATGTTGGCCAGGTTGGTCGAACTCCTGATCTCAAGTAATCCGTCCGCGTCGGCCTCCCAAAGTGCTGGGATTACTGACGTTAGACACTGCGCCCGGCCCCTCCCTTCTCTTTCTTAAAATCTGCCTTCACCCAGCTTCCTTTCCAAAAAGGACCCCACTGGGCTCAAGGGGCCAAGGTTGCCTGAGCGAATTCCACCTGGGAGGAAAGGGGCGGCCACGCTGACGGGGCACTGTGCCTGGCTCACCCTAAAGCGTGTAGCTCTAAGGGTGGGCTCTCGGGCATGGGTGGAGCGAGCCTACGGCCTCTCCAGAAGAGGTCTCGCCCGCTTCCCCGTGCGCCTGGGGAAACAGCCCGGCCCAAAGCCTCATTCCCCACGTCCCAGGGGTACACGGGGGTCCAGGAGCCTCCAGCCGTGGGCAGATAAGGCGAGGCTGAAGCCTGGGTCTCCTGCGCCCCCCGAGGACCACGCCGCGACGTAGTCGCCCGAGAGGAGGCGCGGAGTGGAGCTGGAGGCAGCTCCTCCCGCACTCTGCTGACCGCGCACTAGCTGTCCTTGAAGCAAGAATACTTGGGAGTGAAAAAAAGGTGGGGGTGTTCCCCAAGGGGAGGAGGAGCGAGGCCCCAACAAGCCTCTCGGAAATCTCTCCCTGGGAGGGGGCGAGGGGCGGCCTTCAGTTGCAACGCGGAAGGGCTCGGATGCCGGATCTGAAGCGGCGTTGACACCGCAAGCACAGCTTTTCTTTAGGCTGCCGGTTTGTGAGCGTTGGCCCGGAGGACGCTGATGGCGATTATAGTGGAACTTCACCTTCACCCCCCCATGCGCCCCGCAGCGCGCCCGCTCCCACGCCCGCGTAGCTGAGGACCCGGACTCGCCAAGGAAAGCGGGTGAGGCTGGGACCCGGGCGGCCGGGCCGGGTCAGGGGCGGGGCCTGGCGGCAGGGGCGGGGCCTCAGCTAAAGGCGCGGAGCAGCGGGCTCCCAGAGCGCGGAGTAGAGCTGCGCCCGCTTGAGAGAAGTGGGGCCGAGATCGCGCCGTCCTAGCCCGCCCGCAGGCGTCCGCGCTGCTCCAGCGCCCTTACCCCTGCCGGCCCTCGCAGGGCGCGACCGGCGGCCATGCAGCCGCGGGGCTGAGGCCGCCCCATGGCACAGCCCGCGGTCCCGGCGACGACGGCGCATGGAGAACTTCCGTAAGGTGCGCTCCGAAGAGGCGCCAGCGGGGGGCGGGGCCGAGGGGGGCGGCCCGGGCTCGGGCCCCTTCGCAGACCTGGCGCCGGGCGCGGTGCACATGCGGGTCAAGGAGGGCAGCAAGATCCGGAACCTGATGGCCTTCGCCACCGCCAGCATGGCGCAGCCAGCCACGCGCGCCATCGTCTTCAGCGGCTGCGGCCGGGCCACCACCAAAACCGTCACGTGCGCCGAGATCCTCAAGCGCCGCCTGGCGGGCCTGCACCAGGTCACGCGGCTGCGCTACCGGAGCGTGCGCGAGGTGTGGCAGAGCCTCCCGCCTGGGCCCACGCAGGGTCAGACGCCTGGCGAGCCGGCCGCTAGTCTCAGCGTACTTAAGAACGTGCCGGGCCTCGCCATCCTACTTTCCAAGGACGCGCTGGATCCGCGACAGCCCGGCTACCAGCCCCCGAACCCCCATCCTGGTCCCTCGTCCCCGCCAGCCGCGCCGACGTCCAAGAGGAGCCTAGGGGAACCCGCAGCTGGAGAAGGCTCAGCGAAGCGATCGCAGCCCGAGCCAGGGGCTGCGGACGAGGATCAGACGGCCTGAGAACTCCTGCCTGTGGGCCACCTAGACCGGCAGGATCTTCCCCCAGCACCTCCACCTTCATTTGCACCTCCAGCCTTTCACTCCTTTGTCCTCTGGAGCCCACAACCTGGACACAGCTCAAGACAGGTAGCATGGACCTTAAGGCGACAAGAGAGGGGCCCTAAGAGTGGCAGGAGAGGATCCCCGACCACCCCAGGAAAACTTCGTGCGATGGTTGATGTTTATGCCCGTGTTGCCTGAAGATACTGAACTTCACCTTCACCTTTTCTGGGACTTTCTTTGGGGGAGAATGGTGGGCAGTGGGATTCTGGAACCTGGTTTGGAACTCCCCAAAGGTTAAGCCACCCAGCATTCGTGAAGGGCGCCTGGAGTGTGGAAGCTGAGAAGAGCCCTTGGAGTCACCACCACCGTTGACAGAGGAAGGCAGGGGGTGAGAACTGACTGCTTGAGGGTAGGAGAGTTTGAGATGTGGGGCCCTATTCCGCCCCCCGCCCCAGACAGTTTTCCTTTCTAGTTTTCCTTCCCTTCAGAGGAGCATCTCTGAGGGTTCTAGCTCTTTTAACACCCGTTTTCCCCCTGCTGACCCAGAGGGAGACCCGAGACTGAACTCTCCAGGCCTCCTCCCCTGAACCTGGCAGCTGGAGTCTTGCTTCCAATAAAACAAGCACAAAAATGGCTCTGTCCCCAAATTTTTTCCTAAGCACCCGCCTGTGTATAGACAGCTCTGACCGGCCCCCTGTGTCTCCCCTCCCCACCAGCCTTGCGTTCAGAGCCTTTGGAGTCTTCAGGGTCAGGCACAGAGACTGGACAGCTTCAAAACGGTGCAAGGGACTGCCCAGTCCCTGGCTCCTTCCTCTCTCCTCCCCCACTCTGCCCACCCTGGCCGGCCCTGGCCTCAGGGGCTGTGCCCATGTTTCCCTGTACATCACCACTAAGGGAAAGGGAGCGACACATTGCTTTTCTGGGAGGGGAAGGAAGGAGGAGAGCATAGAGGAACTCTCCTGGAGGTCACTGCAAAGGGTGGCACACCCTGCTGAGGTCCCTGAATCTGCAGCCTCCAGACAATAGACTGAGCCTTACCCAGAAGGCCGGCACAAAACCCCCAGCTCCGTGGGTAGGATCTCCTCTTCACTGCCCTCTCTCTGAGAAAGGACAGCACACCCTTGGGAAAGGGGGAGGAGAGAGACTGAGCACAATTCCACTGCTGGAAATTACTATTCAGCAGAGAAGCTGGGACTTGGGCTGTGAATCACTGCAGGCCCCCTGATAAGCTGCTGCCTCCAGCCCTGCACAGCTGTCTGTTGAGAGATAACAGCCTCATAAGCTTCTCTGCCCAACTCCAAGCCAGCTGGGGGTAGGGGGAGTGCTGTGTGCTGGAAGAGCTCTGGTGAGTTAGGGGGAGGCATACAGCCCCAGGATCTCAGAAGCAGATCTCTTCCCGTGCAACTCAGCAGCACCCCTGGAAAGGGGGAGATGAGGAAGAATGTACTTGTAAATCATTTTGCTGGCAGAACCCTGCAATAAATCCTGCTGGTGACAAGAGATACGCTTTGCAGCTGACTGGAGGGGCTCTTTAGGGAGGTTTCCCTCCCCGCCAGTATCTCTGCTTGAGCTTTTGATCAGTGAGCTTTGTCATCCGGACTGTCCCTTATTGCTCTCCCCATATTCCTGTTCTTGGTGAGCCCCTGGAGAGAGGCAAGGGGTTTGGGTGTGTTTGTCTGACCCTCTCAGGGGGGCCCCAAGAAGCATGGAAAGAAGGTAAACTGTCCTGAGGAGATGCCCTAGCTTCTGGGCTTCAGCATCTAAAGGCAATGATAAAACTTGGATGAGGTCCTTCATGGTAGAAGCTTAAGGGAGGCTGGTCTTGGTTTTGGAAAGGGGCCAACTTTACAAGACCACTAGTGACTGATTGCCAGAGTACCAGGACTATGAAAGCAGTGCCTGAGGCTGGGTGCAGTGGTTCATGCCTGTAATCCCAGCACTTTGGGAGGTGGAGGCAGGCGAGTAACCAGGTCAGGAGTTCAAAACCAGCCTGGCCAACATGATGAAACCCCATCTCTACTAAAAATACAAAAAATTAGCTGGGCATGGTGGCGTGCATATGTAATTCCAGCTACTTAGGAGGCTGAGGCAGGAGAATCGCTTGAACCAGACACACAGTTTGCAGTGAACCAAGATCACAACACTGCACTCCAGCCTGGACGACAGTGCAAGACTCTGTAAAAACATAAATAAATAAAAGAAAGCAGGGCCTGCAAGTCTTGTCACAGATATAAGGCTGCAGTGGATTTCTCTTTTTATTTTTAAATTTATTTTTTTCTTTTTTGACACGGAGTCTCACTGCATCACCCAGGCTGGAGTGCAGTGGCACATTCTCGGCTCACTGCAACCTCCACCTCCCAAGTTCAAGTGACTCTCCTGCCTCAGCCTCCCGAGTAGCTGGGATTACAGGTGCGTGCCATCATGCCTGGCTAATTTTTTGTATTTTTAGTAGAAATGGGGTTTCACTGTGTTAGCCAGGATGGTCTCGATCTCCTGACCTTGTGATCCGCCTGCCTCAGCCTCCCAAAGTGCTGGGATTACAGGCGTGAGCCACTGTACCCAGCCTCTTTTTATTTTTATTTTATTATTATTTTTTTGAGACAGAGTCTCACTCTGTTGCCCAGGCTGGAGTGCAGTGGTGCAACCTTGGCTCACTGCCACCTCCACCTAGGTTCAAGCAATCCTCCCGCCTCAGCATCAGAGTAGCTGGGATTATAGGCATCTGAAACCACACGTGGCTAATTTTTGTATTTTTAGTAGAGATGGGGTTTTACCATGTTGGCCAGGCTAGTCTCAAACTCCTGACCTCAAGCGATCTGCCTGCCTCGGCTTCTCAAAGTGTTGGGATTACAGGCGTGAGCCACACATCTGGCCTGCAGTGG
>NW_016108072.1:198229-202865 GCF_001604975.1 Cebus imitator | reverse complement strand
GTGCAATGTCAAGATCTCGGCTCACTGCAACCTCCACCTCCCAGGTTCAACCAATTCTGCCGTGGCCTCCCGAGTAGCTGGTATTGGGATTACAGGTGCACGCCACCACACCCGACTAGGATTTCTCTTGATGGGTCAGAAAAGTTCCCTTCCAGCCCAGAAACCTATCCTGGGGTGTAGAGAAGAGAGGAACATGTTTATCCAGCATCAGAGCAGTAACTTGCCCCCAAGGCCAGAGAGCAGGTCGTGAAATGCTTTCTTTTCTGCATCCCGGCCCCACCCCAGCAGGTTCGGTTCCCAGGCTTTCAATAGGTTTGCTGACACACCAATGGAACCCAACACCCACCCCATCTCTGCCCTATTGATCTCTGGCCCCACTAACCTAGGAGCAGGCTCCAAAAGAAGGTGACAGATGTTCGTTCCTCTGCCCCCTCCCCACCACCAAGGCTGAGGTAGGAACCTCTGAAGTCCTGGGATAAAGGGAGGGGCAGCTAGGGGAGCACCTCAGAGACAAGGCCCACTTCAGGAGCCGAATAGTGGCAGAGTGGGAGAATCCCTCTTGTGAGATCCCATTTTTCCAATAGTGGCCTCTACCCAGGAGCTTCCTGGACCTAGCCTGGTGCTTGCCTTGGCCCTGCCTTGGGACACTTCCAGACTAGGAGTGGCAGTGAAGCTTCACACCTAGAAAACTGTGAGGTCATGAAAACAATCCATTTGGAAACATAAAAGTATGTAATGCAAGGCCCAGAGCTCACGGTCAGATAGGTGGTGGACTTCCACCCGGGCCTTTATTCATTCAACAAGTGTTCACTGTTGTACCAGGACCCAGTCTGGGACATTTTACCTCAAAGAGGGCCCAGTCTTGGCTGGGTGCGGTGACTCATGCCTGTAATCCCAGCACTTTGGGAGGTGGTGGTGGGCAGATCACCTGAGTTCGGGAGTTCGAGACCAGCCTGACCAACATGGTGAAACCCCGTCTCTACTAAAAATACAAAATTAGCTGGACATGGTGGCATGTGCCTGTGATCCCAGATACTTGGGAGGCTGAGGCAGGAGAATTGCTTGAACCCAGGAGGTAGAGCTGAGATTGAGCCATTACACTACAGCCTGGGTGACAGAATGAGACTCCATCTCAAAACAAAAAACAAACAAACAAAAAAAGAGGGCCCAGTCTAGTGAAAAGAAAGAAAAATAAGGCTGGGCGTGGTGGCTCTCACCTGTAATCCAAGCACTTTGGAAGCCAAGGCAGGCGGATCACCTGAGGTCGGGAGTTCAAGACCAGCCTGACCAACATGGTGAAATCCCATCTTTATTAAAAAAAAAAAAGAAAAAAAAGAAAAAAAAAAAGAAATTGGGCTGGGTGCAGTGGCTCACGCCTGTAAACCTAGCACTTTGGGAGGCCACGGTGGGTGAATCACCTGAGGTCAGGAGTTAAGACCAGCCTGGCCATCATTTTTAACCCCATCTTTAACCCCATTTACTTATTTTTATTTATTTTTTTTTTTGAGACGGAGTCTTGCTCTGTCGCCAGGCTGGAGTGCAGTGGCGCAATCCCGGCTCGCTGTAACCTCCGCTTCCTGGGTTCAAGCGATTCTTCCGACTCAGCCTCCCGAGTAGCTGGGACTACAGGCACATGCCACCACATCCGGCTAATTTTTGTATTTTCAGTAGAGATGGGGTTTCATCATGGTGAGAATGGTCTTGATCTCTTGACCTCATGATCCTCCCGCCTTGGCCTCCCAAAGTGCTGGGATTACAGGTGTGAGCCACTGCGCCTGGCCTAACCCCATTTATTTTTAAACCCCATCTTTAAAAATAAATAAATGAGGCCAGGCACGGTGGCTCACGCCTGTAATCCAAGCACTTTGGAGGCCAAGGCGGGCGGATTACCTGAGGTCGGGAGTTCAAAGCCAGCTTGACCAACATGGTGAAACCCTGTCTTAAAAAAAAAAAGAAAAGAAAAGAAAAGAAAAATAAAAGAAAAATAAATAAATAATAAATAAAAAAGAAATTAAAAAAATTAAAATATATATAATTAAAAAAGAAAGAAAAATAAGAAGTTACGGCACAGTGTGGTGATAGAAGGTGGGAGCTCTGAGAAGGGGCACTTACCTTGCCGAGAGATGCTGTTGGAGCTGGTTCTCCAAGGATCAGGAGCTAGCCAGCTGACCAGGACTGGACAGGGAGCTCCAGACAGAGCACAAAGAGGGGGTACACATGATGCCGAGGCTGCCGCAGGCGTCTGATGGATAGAGGAGATGGCAGAGGGTAGCATGTAGAGATGTGGGGGGACTAGAGTGTGAGGTGGAAGCCAGGTCACGGGGTCACAGGGGTGTGAGGGAGCACTGAGAGCCAGGGACTGCTCTGAGCCCAGGTCTGATTGGTGTTTGAGAAGGATCCCTCTGATACCTGTGTAGGTGGGAGTGGACTGGAAGGGGTCTGATCGGACCCTAGAGGCAACTTGGGAATCAGAGATGAGACAGTGGCAATGTGGAGGGAGATGGGGGCAGATGTGAGAGCTACCCAAAGCTACCCAGGCTAGGGAGGACTTCATTACTATTACAGCCAGGAAACGGGAAGGCTTCTCCTTGAGCATTAACCTTAGCCTGGCCAGGACTTGCTCCGCCTTTCTGGCACCCCAGGTGACATCCTATGTCAGGACCAAACAATGGAGTGATTCTTTTTGTGGGAGGTGAGGGTCTGCAGTTTCAAATCAGTAAATCTTTAAGAACTGTTGTCCATTGCCATGAATCTTCCAGGGTGTATTCACTGCACAGTTAGGGGGATGCCTGGGCCAGACGCACACCCCTCCCCCTACCAACTTGCCGTCATCCCCCAAGCTGATTAGTTCAGTTTTGGTCATTGCTATGCCCACACTGACCATTAGGGGATGCTCTAGTTCTTCTATTTCACTGAGATAAAACACTCGCAGGTCTCCATCGTAGTTAGAGACCAGGCATGCTGGCTCATGCCTGTAATCTTAGCACTTTGCGAGGCCAAGGCGGGTGGATCACCTGAGGTCAGGAGTTCCAGATCAGGCTGGCCAACATGGCAAAACACTGTCTTTAAAAAAAAAAAAAGAGAGAGAGAGAATCGTAGTTAAAAAGGCAGAGGAAAGGAAGGAAGGGAAGGAGAATGAAGGAAAGGAGAAAAATGCAGCCACAGAAGGGTCTCCTTGAAGGCATCAAGTTCCTTCCTCTCAGGGTACAGAAGATACTAGTTTATAATTGTGTCCTCATTAGTCCTATATTTTGACTATTAGTCAGTCACCTTACTGACCCTTGAGTGATGGACTGGATTCTGCCTGCCTTGCTCCTTGCTCAGCTCCTGGCCAATGAGAGGCTCTTAGAGAGTTGTTGACTGAATTGATAAAGACTTGCTGCTGGCCAGGCACAGTGGGTCATGCCTGTAATCCAAGCATTTTGGGAGGCCACGGTAGGAGGATCATTTGAGCCCAGGAGTTCGAGTCTAGCCCTGGCAACATAGTGAGACCCCCATCTCTACAAAAAAAAAAAAAAAAATTGTAATAGGTGGGTGTGGCGGTGAGTGCCTGCAGCTCACCTACTCAGGAGGCTGAGGTAGGAGGATCGCTTGAGCCTGGGAGGTCCAGTCTCTGTGAGCCACGATCACGCCACTCTTTCAAACCAACAGAAGTCTTTCTGAGCCAGGTTTCTGAACTGTTCTGATGCCATATCACAATTCTTAACCATCCAGCCCTATGTACAATGGCCAAAGCTGCCCCTATCTCTTCCACAGCATCGCATCCCATCTGAGCCCTTGGGTACCTTGGCCCTTTGGAGAAGCTAGGGTCAGCATGGTGACTGGGTTTGTATATGCAGTTTGAGGATTCCAGTGTTGTTTCGGACACCTGATTATTATAGGTGCTATGAATCGAATTCTGTGCCCCCACTCCCCAAAGACATGTTGAAATCCTAATTCCTGATACCTGTAAATCTGACCTTATTTGGAAATAGACTCTGGCTGGGCATGGTGGCTCACGCCTGTAATCAATCCCACTTTAGGAGGCCAAGGCGGGTGGATCACATGAGGTCAGGAGTTTGAGACCAGACTGGCCAACATGGCGAAACTCCGTCTCTTCAAAAATACAAAAATTAGCCAGGCATGATGATACGTGCCTGTAATCCCAGCTACTCAGGAGGCTGAGGCAGGAGAATGACTTGAACCTGGGAGGTGGAAGTTGCAGTGAGCCACCAGATCACTCCAGCCTAGGCAAGAGTAAGACTCTGTCAAAAAAAAGAAAAAAGAAAGAAAAGAAAAGAAAGCAGCAGATTTAATAAAGATCTAAATTAAGAAATTAGGATGAGATCATAATAAGTAAAATGAGACTTTAATCCAATACGATTTAATTCAATGAGGAGTCCTTATCAAATAGAGATGAGACAGAGATAGATTACACAGAGGGAAGAATACCATGTAAAGATGGGGGCAGAGGTTGGATTTATGCACCTGCAGGAGGAAGGCCAGACTGCAAATGACAGAAGCTAAGAGTATTTGGAACAAATACTTCCCTAGAGTCTTCAGAAAGCCTGGCCCTTCCCCACCTGATCTCAGACTTTTCGTCTCCAGAACTGTGAGATACATTTTTTCCCTCTGGGTTTTTTTTTTTTTTTTTTTT
>NW_016108072.1:195359-196384 GCF_001604975.1 Cebus imitator | reverse complement strand
AAAAAAAAAAAAAAAAAGCCAGCGCAGTGGCTTACACCTATAATCCCAACACTTTGGAGGCAGATGCAGCCGGATCACCTGAGGTCAGGAGTTTGAGAACAGTGTGGCTAACATGACGAAACCCTGTATCTACTAAAGCTACAAAAAGAAAAAATAATTAGCTGGGCATGGTGGCCAGCGCCTGTCGCTACTCAGGAGGCTGAGAAAGGAGAATCACTAGAACCCAGGAGGCAGAGGTTGCAGTGAGCCAGGATCATGCCACTGCACTCCAGCCTGTGTGACAGAGCTAGACTCAAAAACAAAAACAAAAACAAAAAAAAAAACAAGCCAGACATGGTACCTCATCCCCGTAATCCCAGCACTTTGGGAAGCAAAGGTGGGAGGATCACTTGAGGTCAGGAGTTCCAGACCAACCTGGCCAACATGGCGAAACACCGGCTCTACTTAAAATACAAAAATTCACACCTGTAATCCCAGCACCTTGGGAGGCCGAGGCGGGTGGCTCACAAGATGCCAGCACTTTGATACTGGACTTCTCAGCCTCCAGAAATATGAGCCAATACATTTCTATTCATTATAAGTTAACCCATACAAAAATTAGCTGGGCAAGGTGGTGCATGCCTGTAGTCCCAGCTACTCAGGAGGCTGAGATGAGAGGATTGCTTGAGCCCAGGAGGTCAAGGCTGCAGTGAGCCAAGATCACATCACTGCACTGCAGCCTCAGTGACCCTGCCTCAATCAATCAATCAATCAATCAATCAATAATCTAGTCCCAGGTATTCTGTTACAGTAGCACAAAACAGACTAAAACATCCCCGTTTCACGACTTGCCCTGCCCCGTTACAATTTTACAACAAGAAAGTGCTTTTTTAAGAGAGGAACAGTAAGCATTTATTAAGCCCTTACTCTGTACCAGCCAGGACATAGTGTTTTTTGTTTGTTTGTTTGTTTGTTTGTTTTTTTGAGACGAAGTCTTGCTCTGTCTCCGGGCTCGAGCACAGTGGCTCAGTCTCGGCTCACTGCAA
>NW_016108072.1:186257-192662 GCF_001604975.1 Cebus imitator | reverse complement strand
GTTACCCTCGTGGGCTTAACCTAATCAGGTGAGGTCTCTTTTTTTTTCTGAGATCAAGTCTTGCTCTGTCGCCCAGGCTGGAGTGCAATGGTGAGATCTCGGTTCACTGCAACCTCTGCCTCCTGGGTTCAAGACATTGTCCTGCCTCAGCCTCTTGAATAACTGAGATTACGGGTGCCCACCACCAGGCCCAGCTAATTTTTGTACTTTTAATAGAGATGGGGCTTCACCATGTTGGCCAGGTTAGTCTCAAACTCCTAATCTCCAGTGATCCATCCGCCTCGAGGTGAGGTCTTTTTTTGTTTTTGATTTTTTTGAGACGGAGTCTTGCCTTGTTGCCCAGGCTGGAGTGCAATGGTGCAATCTCGGCTCACTGCAACCTCTACCTCCTAGGTTCAAGTGATTCTCCTGCCTCAGCCTCCCCCGTAGCTGGGATTACAGGCATCTGCCACCAAGCCTGGCTAATTTTTTGCATTTTTTCAGTAGAGACGAGGTTTCACCATGTTGGCCAGGCTAGTCTTGAACTCCTGAGACCTCAGGTGATCCACCCACCTCAGCCTCCCAAAGTGCTGGGATTACAAGCGTGAACCACTGCGCCCAGTCTTGGGGTCAGGTCTTTAAAAGCAGGTAAAGTGTCAGAGACTCCTGTTGCCTGGATTAAATAAGCTCCAGTATTGTAAGAAGGGCCTATGGAGGGAGCCATGTGGGGAGGACAAGAGGCCTCCCTCTAAGAGTAGAGAGTGTCCTTGGCTGACAGCTAGCAAGAAGAAAGGAGGATCTTGTCCCACCACTGCACTAAAAACAATTCTGCCAACAACCTGAATGACCTTGGAGAATGCCTCTGAGCTCCAGATGAGACTTCAAACCTGGCTGAGGTCTTGATCTCAGTCTTATGATACCCAGTAGATAATCCAGTTATGCTCGACCTGGACTTCCATCCTAGAGAATCTGAGGGGTAATGATGAGTGTTGTTTAAGCTGCTTAATTTGTGATAAATTGCTATGCAGCAACAAAACAATTAATGCAGGTGATTAGGGCTGTGGACTGTTCTCAGGGTAGCAGGGAATTCAAAACTGACTGAGAGATAAGCAAAACCTACCTTCAGAGGTGGTGGGGAAAGAACAATTTCTGGAGTCAGACAAGTGGGGACTGGAACCTAAGCACCACTATTTGTTAGCTGCATGATTTTTTGCAAGTGATCTTTAAGTCTAGGTCAGGAGTTCAAGACCAGCCTGGCCAACGTGGTGGAACCCCATCTCTATTAAAAATACAAAAATTAGCTGGGTGTGGTACAAGTACCTGTAGTCCCAGCTACTTGGGAAGCTGCAGCAGGAGAATCACCTGAACCTAGCAGGCAGAGGCTGCAGTGAGCCAAGATCATGCCACTGCACTCCAGCCTGGGCCACAGAGCAAGACTCCACCTCAAAAAAAAATAATAATAAAATAAAATAAATTTTAAAAATAAATAAATCAATTAGGGGTAAAAACATCTCACAAAGTTGTTATAAGGCATAAATCGGTTAATAGTTTGTGGCATGTAGTGGCACATGGTAAATTATAGTCATAATTGTATTTTAAAAAGAAAAAAAAAACACTTCAGTAGCCAATCTAAGTAACACAGACAGTGTTTCACCATGTTGGCCAGGCTGGTCTCAAACTCCTGACCTCAGGTGATCTGCTGCGTTGGCCTCCCAAAATGTTGGGATTACGGGCATGAGCCACCACTCCCAGCTTTTTTTTTTTTTTTTTTTGAGACAGAGTGTGGCTTTTGTTGCCCAGGCTGGAGTGCAATGGCATAATCTCTGCTTACTGCAACCTCCGCCTCCTGGGTTCAAGCGATTCTCCTGCCTCAGCCTCCCAAGTAACTGGGATTATAGGTGTGTGCCACCACACCTGGTTAATTTTTGTAATTTTAGTAGAGACGGGGTTGTACCATGTTGGCCAAGATAATCTTGAACTTCTGACCTCAGGTTATCCACCCACCTTGGCCTCCTAAAGTGCTGGGATTAAAGGCATGAGCCACTGCACCTGACCATCTTTCCTTTTCTTTTTATTTTATTTTATTTTTATTTTTTATATTTATTTATTTATTTTTTTAGAGATGGGGTTTCACTATGTTGGCCAGGCTGGTCTCGAACTCCTGACCTCATGATCCACCCGCCTCAGCCTCCCAAAGTGCTGGGATTACAGGTGTGAGGCACCGCACCTGGCCTTTCTTTTTTCTTTCTTTTTTTTTTTTAGAGATGGGGTTTCACCATGTTGGCCAGGTTGGTCTTGAACTGCTGACCTCAGGTAATCCACCCGCCTCGGCCTCCCAAAGTGCTGGGATTACAAGTGTGAGCCACCATGCCAGGCCTTTTTTTTTTTTTTTTTTGAGACAGAGTCTAGCTCTGTCGCCCAGGCTGGAGTGCAGTGGCATGATCTCGGCTCACTGCAACCTCCATCTCCTGGGTTCAAGCTATTTCTGGTTAATGTTAGTAATTTTAGTGACATGGGGTTTCACCATGTTGGTCAGGCTGGTCTTGAATTCCTGACCACAAGTGACACCCCAGCCTTGGCCGCTGAAAGTGCTAGGATTACAGGTGTGAGCCACTATGCTCAGCCTTAATTTCCTTATGGCTAGCTGTTACACCAAAAGGCAAGGGGAAAGGTTAGAGTAGATTGTTTTTTTTTAGATTGAGTTTCATTCTTGTTGCCCTGGCTGGAGGGCAATGGCGTGATCTCCGCTCACCGCGACCTTCATCTCTCGGGTTCAAGCGATTCTTCTGCCTCAGCCTCCTGAGTAGCTGGCATTACGGTGCCCACCACAATGCCTGGCTAATTTTTTGTATTTTTAGTAGAGACAGGTTTTTACCATGTTGGCCAGGCTGGTCTCAAACTCCTGACCTCAGGTTATCCACCTGCTTCGCCCTCCCAAAGTGCTGGGATTACAGGCATGAGCCACCGCACCCAGCCTACAGTAATATTTTTAGGCTTTATGGCTGGCTTTGGGATAAAGGGGCTCTACTTTCTACGACCCTCTCTTGGGGAGGAGGGATTCTAGTTTCTGTCGTATGCCTGGAGGGACAATAAGGGGCAAGAGACAAGAGGGCGGAAGGTCAGAGAGAAACTGCTTCGCAGCCTTTCACCTTGTTTTCCCAGCCCCAAAACTAGGTTGGTGCGAGAAGCTGAGGGCAGGTACTTTGAAAACATTTTTAAAATCCTTTTCTCAGCCAGATTCATATACAGTAAAGCCACACTGTTAGCGAGGAAAAAGAGAAGAGCAGATGCCAAGGTCCCTCAGAGTCAGCCTGAAGTGAGGAAGTGGCACCTGAATGGCCATCTTTTCTTTCCAGTGTGCCCAGGGATAGAGAATGGGAGACAAAAAGACAGTCTCGTTATCTCTGGGGAAGTGCCCTGGACGGCCCAGGGGCTCAAAGTTAGGATGTAGCTACTGAGATTAGATGCAGCAGCCTTGGAACTTGATCCACCCTATTTCAGAGCCATGGGTCGTAGATTCAGGAGACTTCCTGTAGGAGATGGGGCAGAAACATCCAGGTGAGAGTCCTCGTAACTGGGGATGTGGCGAAAATATCCCTGACTGCCAGTGAGCAGCCCGATTTCTGAGCCTCTTGCCTAATCTGTGAAATGAAGTAGCTGAACTCATTTTTTATGCAAGCTGGTTTGTGATTTAAGAATAGTTACTAACAGAGTCCCTTATATATAGGCATTTTCCCCCCATTCGTTCTTTTATTTTATGCTACAACAGGAAAGAGGGGTAAGCAAAGTAGGGTTCTTTTGTTTTGTTTTTTAAGATGGAGTTTCTCTCTTGTTGCCCAGGCTGGAGTGCAATGGCGCGATCTCGGCTCACCACACCTCCGCCTCCCGGGTTAAAGCTATTCTCCTGCCTCAGCCTCCTGAGCTGGGATTACAGGCGTGCACCACCACGCCCAGCTAATTTTGTATTTTTAGTACAGACGGGGTTGCTCCTTGTTGGTCAGGCTGGTTTCGAACTCCCGACCTCAGGTGATCTGCCCGCCTCGACCTCCCAAAGTGCCGGGATCAAAGGCGTGAGCCCCAGCGCCCGGTTGCAAAGTAGCTATTTTTATTACAGTCTGTTGTTATTGCTATCATTCCTATTTAGAGGTGATTAAGTGCCCTCCTGGGCCTGAATCGAACATAAGCACTGTCGGTTGCTCCTCCCTCGCCTCCATTCCTACTTCCAGGATGGCGGTTGCAGGTCACCTGACCAGAGACAAGGCGGGACACGGGGCTAATGAACTTTGTCCTCAGCGCGCCGCCGTAACCCGCCCGCGGCCGCGCTGTGGCCCCTCCCGCCCAGGCGCCAAAGTCGCAGTGGGCGGGCCTACGTGCTCCGCCCGCCGTGCGCCTGTGCGTGAGTCCGGCCCCCGCCGCTCGCGAGCCACCAGCGAGCTCACACCGGTTTCTCTCTCCATCCTCTGCTCGCGGGTCGCCATCGCCGTCATGCTGGGCGCCGCTCTCCGCCGCTGCGCTGTGGCCGCAACCGCCCGGGCCGGCCCTCGAGGCCTCCTGCACTCCGCCCCGACCCCCGGCCCCGCCGCGGGTAAGGCCCCTGCTTGCCACTGCCCGCGCCCTCGTGTCCTTGCGGTGACCTGGGCCCCCGCCGCCTCTCGAGGGCGGGCTCCCCCCGGCCTAGCCCTTGCCCTACCCTGGTTACCCAACCCTGTGACCGCGGGCCGCCCTGGTCGCCGTCTCGAGTAGTGGAGGACCTGAGAGCGCGCCCCCCGGGCCTCCCTCCGCGCAACTTCCTGGCTCTGTCACTGTGGACAGGTCAGATGTGGACCTGCTGTGAGCGCCGAAGAGGGGACGCAGCGCTCCCCTACGGTTCCCGGGCCGTGACCCTGCCCCGGCGCCGACCCTGCGGCCACCTGACCGGGAGTGGCCGCCGCCGGCCTGCAGTGCCTAGGCGAAGGTGACATTGAGCCTCCGGGCGCGCCGCTCGAGGTCCGAGGACACAGTATGCTTCTCTATGGGACACACGATTATACTTCTTAATCAGGCGTTTCTCGGTTAGCGTTTAGTGTGTCACCTTCACCGCCTGTTCTGTCATTTTTAGGGACTGCTGTGCCACATTCTAATTCTTCCACGTTTAAATTAGATCGACGTGTGTAGTTGCTTCCTGATCTCCGGAAGATAGCCTGAGTTTTGATAGGGCTTATGATAAAAATATCACTCTCTTGAAAATTGGATCCACAGAATCGGGAATACTGGGTTTTACAAGCATAGGAATGCTTCGTGTTTTTTTCCCCCTTTGGCATAGAAGCCTGATTGCTGGAGTATGAGACATGCTGCTGATTCTTGTCTACTTTCTTTCCCCTTATATGCGTTCTGGGAGAGTTTGAGTCCACCACCGTGGAATAAATACAGTAATTACACTTTGATCTTGGTCCGTGATGATAATATAAGCTACATTTTGAAATTTAGCTTCTATGCACGTGTATTATATTTTATTTTTGAACTCGCATCACTGAAAACTATGCATGCATATTTAAACGTAAGAACTAGAAACTCATTTCAGGGTATGCTGAAGTTAAAAATTTAAAAACAGAAACTCAAAACTAGTAAGGTTGTTGCCTTGACTAAGTGTTTTAACGCTTCAGAACCTAAAGAATATGTTTTGCTTCATTCATTTTTTACTTTGTCTTGTATCATTTGTCATAAAATCATAAGACTGGAGGATACTTTATTTTTGTTTATTTTTAAATTAGAGACTGAGTATCCCTATGTTGCCTAGGCTGGGTTTGAACTCCTGGGCTCAAGTGATCCTCCTATCTCAGCCTCCCAAAAATCGGGATTATAGGCATGAGCCACTGCACCCAACCTAGATAGAGTGTACTTTAGAGATCATGGAGACCATTCTATTTTATAGAAAAGGAATCCGAAGTCCATCTTAGGAAACTGACTCCTTTTTTTTTTTTTTTAGATGGAGTTTCATTCTTGTTGCCCAGGCTGGAGTGCAATGGCACGGTCTCAGCTCAAGTGATTCTCTTGCCTCAGCCTCCCAAGTATCTGGGATTACAGGCACCTGCCACCACACCTGGCAAATTTTTGTATTTTTAGTAGAGACAGGGTTTCACTATGTTGGCCAGGCTAGTCTCAAACTTCTCGAAGTCCTGACCTCAGGTGATCCACCTGCCTCAGCTTTCCAAAGGGCTGGGACTACAGGCATCAGCCACCATGCCTGGCGGAAACTGACAAAAATATGGAACCATTTTTGTTTCTTATCTGTAGTTATGTTTGGGTCATCCTAATGTTTGTTCATGTTTTATGTTATACTAAATATACATTTTTGGCACGTGCACATATTTGTGGCCACCGGGAAGCTGAGGCAGGATAATCGCTTGGACCCTGGAAGCAGAGATTGGAGTGAGCCTGGATGGCGCC
>NW_016108072.1:184469-186150 GCF_001604975.1 Cebus imitator | reverse complement strand
TGATGGAGTCTCGAACTGTTGCCTGGGCTGGAGTGCAATGGCATGATCTCAGCCCACTGCAACCTCCCCCTCTCAGGTTCAAGCGATTTTTTCTTCTACCTCAGCCTCCTGAGTAGCTGGGATTACAAGCACGCCACCATGCCCTGCTGATTTTTGTATTTTTAGTTGAGACAGGGTTTCACCATGTTGGTCAGGCTGGTCTCAAACTCCTGACCTTGTGAAAGTGCTGGGATTACAGATGTGGACCACCGTGCCCAGCCCTCCCTCCTCCCTCCCTCTCTTCCTTCCTTCTTTCCTCTCTTTTCCTTTCCTTTCCTCTTTTCTGTTCTGTTCTGTTCTTTTATTTTCTTTTTGAGCTAGTCTTGCTGTGCTGCCTAAGCTGGAGTATGGTTGCACCATCAGAGCTCACTGCAGCCTTGACCTCTGGGACTCAACTGATCCCCTGCCTCTGCCTCCCGAATAGCTAGGATCACAAGGATGCACCACCATTTTTTTTTTTTTTTTTTTTTTTTTTTTTGGTAGAAACAGTATCTCCCTATGTTGCCCAGGCTGATCTGGGAACTCCTGGGCTCAGGAGTACCCAGCTGCCTCCTGTCTCCCTCCTCCAGCTTCCCAAAGTGCTGGGATTTCCCAAAGTGCCTCCCACAGTGGTGAGGCACCATGCCCAGCCAAATTTTTCTTTTTCTTCTGTTGTTGTTTATTTTTGTTTTTGTTTTTTTGAGATGGAGTCTCGCTCTGTCTCCAGGCTGGTGTGCAGTGGCACGGCATGATCTCGGCTGACTGCAATCTCCATTTCCTGGGTTCAGGCAATTCTCCTGCGTCAGCCTCCTGAAGAGCTGGGACTACAGGCGCGTGCCACCACACCCAGCTAATTTTTGTATTTTTAGTAGAGATGGAGTTTCACCTTGTTGGCCAGGATGGTCTCCATCTCTTGACCTCATGATCTCGTGATCCAACCGCCTCTGCCTCCCAAAGTGCTGGGATTACAGGCATGAGCTGCCAGGCCTGGCCTGTTTTTTCTTTTTTCTTTTTTTTTTTTTTTGAGACAGGGTCTTTTGTTTTTTTTGAGACAGGGTCTGTCACACAGGCTGCAGTACAGGATTACAGGCATGAGCTGCCACGCCTGGCCTGTTTTTTCTTTTTTCTTTTTTTTTTTGAGACAGGGTCTTTTGTTTTTTTTGAGACAGGGTCTGTCACACAGGCTGCAGTACAGTGGCACAGCTCACTGCAGCCTCGACCTCCTGGGCTCAAGCCATCCTTCCACCTCAGCCTCCCAAAGTGCTGGGATTACAAGCAAGAGCCACTGCGCCTGGCCTCAATAACTCATTATTGTGCCCTCATTCCCGGAGTTACCACCACCAAATGTTTATTCTTTGGGCCTGTTAGGGCTGACTATTAAATGGAAAACTATCCTATTTAACAAAATTTAAACCCAAGGGATTAATGAGCCCTTTAGTTTTTCTATATGTGTTAGCCTTTTTGTTTTTAAAGAGTGCTTAACTGAATGCCAGAAAGCAGTGTTAGAAATAGCTTTTTAGAATGAAGCCCTAAAAATGTCCTCATTTTTCATAGCTGCTGCTTTTTTCTTACTCTGGAACCTTCAGGTTACGTAAAAGCACTGAGTAATTGTTTTCCAAAATAGTTTGCCTTACAAGCTTCAATACTAGGTGGAGATCCTGTT
>NW_016108072.1:172096-184267 GCF_001604975.1 Cebus imitator | reverse complement strand
ACCAGGATGGTCTTGATCTCTTGACCTCGTGATCCACCCGCCTCGGCCTCCCAAAGTGCTGGGATTACAGGCTTGAGCCACCGCGCCCGGCCGGAGATCCTGTTCTTAAGTGGGGTGGGGTGTGTGGGGCAGAGAATGCTTGTATAGTATACCTAAAAAAATGTTAAGCATGTGGGGGACATGTCCATAGCTAATGGAATAGACCCTGCTCTACCTATTACTGGATTTAACAGTATAATTTAAATCATGTGGGGAGAGTCTCTTTTTGCCCTTCAGAAAGGGATATATGGAGGCCGGGTGTGGTGGCTCACACCTGTAATCCAAGCACTTTGGAGGCCAAGGCGGGCGATCACCTGAGGTCGGGAGTTCATGACCAGCCTGACCAACATGGTGAAACCCCGTCTTTAAAAAAAAAAGTGGGGGACATGTGGGTTTTAAAATTTTTATTTATTTTGATTTGATACACAGAGTATTGCTCCAACCTAGGCTGGAGTGCAGTGGTGCAGTCATAGCGCACTGCATCCTTGTTGCCCTGGGCTCAAGGGGTCCTCCCACCTCAGCCTCCTGAGTAGCTGGGAACACCACATCCCGCTGATTTTTTAAGTTTTTTTTTTTTTTTGTAGAGATGGGGATCTGTCTTTGTTGCCCAAGCTGGTCTCTCAGTCCTAGCATCAAGCAATCCTGATTTGGCCTCCCAAAGTTGTAGGATTACAGGCGTGAGCCACCACACCTGGCCTGTTTTATAAAAGACTGTGTTCGTGCTCTCCCCTGGTCTCTTAAATAAAAAAAAAAAGGACTTTTTGGAATACAACTAGTTTGTAATTTGGCTTCCAGAAGACACGTGATCAACTCATTGAAGGTGGTGATCTCCTGGATTTGCTGTTGCTGGTCATCTTATTTGAAGTTAGGAAAAAGCCTAGCACTCACGTAGTCAAATCCATGCCTAGCAGGGAACAAAAGGATTTGCTTATCATGAAACACTGTTCTGGATAGGACAGGTAATTACCTCCGGGGAAGGAGTACATAGACCTTTCATTGGGTAAATACTTAGGAGTGGAGTTACTGTGTTACATGGTAGGTTTGTGTTTAACTTGATAAGAAACTGCTTAAACAGTCTTCCAAAGTGATTGTATCATTTTATACTTGCACTTGAAGTATTCAGTTAAGGCTAGCTTTAGTTTTTGAAAAAGATAACTTACAGAAAAAAAAAAAAAGAAAAAGTAATAAAAAATAATAAAGAAAAAGATAACTTAACACATTTTTTTTTGAGACAGGATCTCACTGTCGCCCCGGCTACAGCCACTGTGCCTGGCCCTAAGTTCTTGATAATAGTGTGTTAGAAGGTTGTCTAATCTATGTTTTCATATGTGTGTGTGTGTATTTATATATATATATATATATGTATTTTTTTTTCTTTTTTTGAGACGGAGTCTTGCTCTGTTGCTCAGGCTGGAGTGCAGAGGTGTGATCTTGGCTCACTGCAACCTCCCTGGGTTCAAGCGATTCTCCTCCTTCAGCCTCCAAAGTAGCTGAGCTACAGGCCTGCGCCACCACACCCAGCTAATTTTTTGTACAGTATTTTAGTAGAGATAGGGTTTCACCGTGTTGGCGAGGCTGGTCTTGAACTCCTGGCTTCAAGTGATCCGCCCACCTCAGCCTCCCAAAGTGCTGGAATTACAGGTGTCAGCCACCACACCTGGCCTTGTTTTCTGATATATTTAATTCGAATATTAGTCTTGTAAGACATTAAATATCCATGTAGTTTTGATTTTCACTTATCAAATATATTTAGGTGTAGAGATCCATTTTTTCTTGTTGAAGAAATTAAGGCCAGGCATGGTGGCTCATACCTGTAATCCCTTAGGAGGCCGAGTTGGGCGGATCATGAGGTCAGGAGTTTGAGACCAGCCTGGCCAACATGGTGGAACCTCGTCTCTACTAAAGATACAAAAAATTAGCCGCATGTGGTGGCAGGCACCTATAATCCCAGCTACTCGGGAGACTGAGGCAGGAGAATCACTTGAACCCTGGAGGCAGAAGTTGCAGTCATCTGAGATCACATACCATTGTACTCCAGCCTGAGCGACAGGGCGAGACTCACTCTGTCTCAAAAAAAAGAAATTAAAACATGGCCACATCTATACCATTTATGTACCTGTTCCACTTCATTCTGGGCTTGGATTATGTAGGTAATTTAGGTCTCTGGGAAGATCTTTTCTGCTTTGGTTTTTTCCTACTCTTCCTCCTGCCAGTTACTGCATTAAAGATATATAGGATATTACTAACATTTACATTTCAACAATGTTGAGCGGTTTCTAGATGAAGAT
The DNA here is from genome assembly GCF_001604975.1 of Cebus imitator. Lineage (NCBI taxonomy): Eukaryota > Metazoa > Chordata > Mammalia > Primates > Cebidae > Cebus > Cebus imitator. The sequence goes on along the minus strand of NW_016108072.1, from coordinate 181,940 downwards.
GTAAAATATATATGTATGTATGTTAAGGCCTGGCACTATGGCTCACGCCTATAATCATAGTAATCTGGGAGGCTGAAGCCGTAGGATTGCTTGAGGCCAGGAGTTCAAGACCAGCCTGGACAACATACCAAGACCCCATCTCTAAGAGTAAATAAGTAAAAATATATTAAGGAGCCTTAAACAACTAGAAGTTATAGCAAGCTTATCTAATACAGATAGTAGGAAATGTGATTTGAGATATTTTTCATTTCTTTAAGTTATGATTTTTATAACTAGAAGATCAACTAAGGCATTTTCAGATAAGAGTTAGTTTATACTACCATTTGTTTAGTACCAGTGTGCAGTGTTTTGTTTTTTTTTTTTTTTGAGACGGAGTTTCGCTCTTGTTACCCAGGCTGGAGTGCAATGGCGCGATCTTGGCTCACCGCAACCTCCGCCTCCTGGGTTCAGGCAATTCTCCTGCCTCAGCCTCCTGAGTAGCTGGGACTACAGGCACGCGCCACCATGCCCAGCTAATTTTTTGTAGTTTTAGTAGAGACGGGGTTTCACCATGTTGACCAGGATGGTCTTGATCTCTTGACCTCGTGATCCACCCGCCTCAGCCTCCCAAAGTGCTGGGATTACAGGCTTGAGCCACCGCGCCCGGCCTCAGTGTGCAGTGTTAACCTACCTGTTTTCACATTTAATCTTTATAATCTGCTAAGGAGGGTAGTGTCCCCTATTTTACAGATAAGGAAAATGAAACTTAATTTCCCAGAGTCAAACAGAGAGCAAAGAGCCTAGAGGTATCTGAGCGCTAGCCTGTGCTGCATCTAAGACCCAAAGATAAAATTTTCTGTCTCCCCCATCCCTCTACCTGTTCCAGAGGGTATTCAGAAAGAATCCAGATTTCCAAATTCAATTCAGTGTCCATTTGTCAAGAAGAAAGGAAAAATGGGGCCGGGAGCAGTGGCTCACGCCTGTAATCGCAACACTTTGGGAGGCTGGGTCAGGTGGATCACTTGAGGTCAGGAATTCGAGATCAACCTGGGCAACATGGTGAAACCCCATCCCTGCTGAAAATACAAAAATTAGCTGGTCGTGGTGGTGCACACCTGTAGTCTCGGCTACTCAGGAGGCTGAGGCAGGAGAATGGCTTGAACCCAGAAGGTGGAGGTTGCAGTGAGCTGAGATTGTGCCACTGCATTTCAGCCTGGGCGACAGAGTGAGACTTTATTTAAAGAAAAAAAGGAAATGCTTTTCATACAGTACTGTAAAGGATGTATTGATTAGGAGGTTCTACTAGCCTTCAGAATGCTGAAGGCAAGAAATGGCATGAAAATAATTGTGTATCCTGTTTTGTTAACAATGTTACATTTAAAATATCATTTTTTTTTTCTTTGAGATGGCATCTTGGTGTGTTGCCCAGGCTGGAGTACAGTGGTGTGATCTCACCTCACCTCAACCTCTGCTTCTTGGGTTCAAGTGATTCTTCTGCCTCAGTCTCCCGAGTAGCTGGGATTACAGGTGCCTGCCGTCACGCCCAGCTAATTTTTGTATTTTTAGTAGAGACAGGGTTTCACCATGTTGGTCAGGCTGGTCACAAACTCCTGACCTCCACCAGTCTCAGCCTCCCAAAGTGCTGGGATTACAGGTGTGAGCCACCGCCCCCAGCCCAAAATGTCATTTCTTAGATACCTTATAAAACAATATTTTGCGTTGGGTGTAGATTACAGTGTACATTCTCTTAGGGGATATATTAGAATCTTCTGGGAAGGGAGTGTAGTTTGATAAAGCAATTTGTGTAATTTGTCAGGATTGTAATTTATTTTGGAATGTAACAACATGAGTTGTTTTTTTTTTAATGCATCAATAAAGCATATAAGTTTAAGAGCTTGAACGGGACCAGGGCCGGTGGCTCACACCTGTAATCCCCGCACCTTGGGAGGCAAGGGTGAGAGGAATGCTTGAGCCCAAAGAGTTTGAGGCTGCAGTGAGCTGTGATCGAGCTATTGCACTCCAGCTTGGGCAACAACAGAGTGAGACCCTGTCTCAAAAAAGAGAACTTGAACGGACGTTAGTTAGTAGTAGTATTAGTTTTTAGAGGTGGGGTGTCGCTGTGTTGCCCAGGCTGGAATGCAATGGCTATTATCTCAGGTGCTGTCATATTGTAGTACCCTACAACCTTGAACTCCTGGGCCCAGGCTCTGAGTAGCTAGGACTACAGGTGTGTGCCCAACTGGGACATGTTTGTTTAGGAATTAATACTCTGGTTAAGTGTAAAAAATCAAACAATATGGAAGTATATAAAGTAGTTTTTACCTTCTGCTGATAATCACTGTTAATTTAAAATAAACAAGAGGGGGTTGGTCAGTCGAGGTGGCTCATGCCTGTAATCCCAGCACTTTGGGAGGCCGAGGCAGGTGGATCTCAAGCTCAGGAGTTCGAGACCAGCCTGGCCAATATGATGAAACCCCATCTCTACTAAAAGCACAAAAATTAGCTGGGCATGGTTGCAGGTGCCTGTAGTCCCAGCTACTCAGGAGGCTGAGACAGGAGAATCGCTTGAACCTGGGAGTCGAAGTTTGTAGTGAGCCGAGATCGTGCTCCAGTATAGGCGACAGTGTGAGACTTTGTCTCAATAAATAAATAAATACATACATACAAGAGGGAACCACTGTAAATAATTTCAAGCTAGTATTATACATTAGGGGGAAGGTATAAACATGCCTGTGTAATACTTTTCGTTCTACTTGATTTTATTTATTTTTTTTTTTTGAGACCGAGTCTCACTCTGTCCCTCAGGCTGGAGTGTAGTGGCACAGTCCCGGCTTACTGCAACCTACGCCTCCTGGGTTCAAGGGATTCTCCTGACTCAGCCTCCTGAGTAGCTGGGACTACAGGCACGTGCCACCACACCCTGCTAATTTTTTGTATTTTTAGTAGAGATGGGTTTCACCTCTTTGGCCAGGATGGTCTCAATCTCTTGACCTCGTGATCTGCCTGCCTCGGCCTCCCAAAGTGCTGGGATTACAGGCGTGAGCCACCGCACCCAGCCCAATTTTAAAGATTCTTTATTAATGTATAAGATGTATTTCATTTGACCTGTTGAATTTTTTTTCTGCCGCAACATATATAGTTGATTCAAAATTTAATGCATTAAACAAGATATATCAAGTACTATTTGTGTACATTGAAGTTATGGTTCTTTCACATTGTAGCTATCCAGTCAGTTCGCTGCTATTCCCATGGGTCAAGTGAGACAGATGAGGAGTTTGATGCTCGCTGGGTAACATACTTCAACAAGCCAGATATAGATGCCTGGGAATTGCGTAAAGGTAATTGGAACATAGACATACTTGTCTATTTTGGTGTGTAAATGTGAACTGCTTCTGCCCCTTTGTTGAGAGCAACTGTTTTGAAAACATGTATTTTTTAAACTGGTTACCATCATGCAGCTTGCAGTTAGGAAAGTTTATAGCTATCTATAAAGCAGGATTTTTAAGGCAGGCACTATTGACATTTTGGGCCAGATAATTCTTTGTTGTAGGGGACTGTCCTTCATACTGTAGGATGTTTAGCATCACCTTTAGCTTCTACCTGCCAGAAGCCAGTACACATATACCCCTACCATGTGACAACCAAAAATGTCTCTAGATGTTACACAGTATCTCCTGAGGGGTGAAATCACCCTTAATTATTGAAAACCACTGCCATAGCAATAAGACTAGATAAGCAAAAGGTAACAGTTTTATACATTTCAAAGAATTTACACAAAGCAGCCATTTGCTTTCCTTCCCCTTTGGGTGATGGTTTGGGTTTTTTGTTATTTTTGCATTGTTTTGACCTGAATAAGTAAGTTAGAACTTGTCTTTCCTAAATTTGCAGATGCACATTTAACATGAATATGTAGCATTAAGTGTAGGCTAATTTATGTCGGACCAAAAATTCAGTCTCTATGACTGCATCATATTCACTGGTGTCCTTTGTTTAAATATTTTAAAATAATAAAAGCAGGAAACCTAAGTGCTTTAAACTTCCCTGCAGAAATGTAATGATTCCCTTTTGCTACAAGCAGAAGAATTCTTAGTGAACAATCTGGACTAGAAGTAATAAAAAAGAACAGCAATTCTGTGTTCCCATTAAGAGAATCTTAAATTTTATGAGGTGTCATTTTGTGCAGATCTGAAAGTAATCATGCCCGATCATTTTCTGGTTGAATGTTTATGAGTCTATGTACTGTTTCTCTATAATATCTCCTTAATGTCCTCATTTTGGCTTCATTAACTCTCCTTACCCATTTCTCTGGTTTTTAGACTATTTTACAGTTGAATCTCTTTTTTTTTTTTTTTTTTTTTTAAGAGACAGAATTTCTCTCTTGTTGCCCAGGCTGGAGTACAATGGTGTGATCTGGGCTTAATGCACCCTCCACCTCCCGGGTTCAAGTGATTCTCCTGCCTCAGCCTCCCGAGAAGCTGGGATTACAGGCATGCGCCACCACGCCTGGCTAGTTTTGTATTTTTAGTACAGATGGGTTTTACCATATTGGCCAGCTGGTCTCAAACTCCTGACCTCAGATGATCTGCCTGCCTTGGCCTCCCAAAGTGCTGGGATTACAGGAGTGAGCCACCTCGTCAGGCCTTTACTCTGTTAAAGCATCCAAAATACGTACATTGTACTAAGAGTTAAAGATAGGACGATCAGACACAGTGGCTCACACCTGTAATCCCAGTATTTTGGGAGGCCGAGACAGGTGGATCATGAGGTCAGGAGTTCGAGACCAGCCTGGCCAGAATGCCGAAACCCTGTCTCTACTAAAAATACAAAATTACCTGGGTATGGTGACACCTGCCTGTAATCCCAGCTACTCAGAAGGCTGAGGCAGGAACCCAGGTGGCAGGGCTTTCAGTGAGCTGAGGTGTTGCCACTGCACTCCAGCCTGGGCCACAGAGCAAGACTCCATCTCCAAAAAAAAAAAAAAAGTTAAGAGTTGAAAATAACCCTCTTGTTTGAAAAGAAACCAGCTAATAATTATGAAAATTGTGTTTGCATTTAAGAAAACTCTTAGGGTTTTTTCTGGCCAGGAGTGGTGGCTCATGCCTATAATCCCATGGGGGGCAGATCACCTGAGGTTGGGAGTTTTAGAACAGCCTGACCGACATGGAGAAACCCCATCTCTACTAAAAATACAAAGTTAGCGGGGCGTCGTGGCGCACGCCTGTAATCCCAGCTACTCGGGAGGCTGAGGCAGGAGAATTGCTTGAACCCAGGAGCCAGAGGTTGTGATGAGCTGAGATCACGTCATTGCACTCCAGCCTGGGGAACAAGAGCAAAACTCTGACTCAAAGAAAGAAAAAAAATCTCAGGGTTTTTTTTCTTCAGTCTGCATGCTAATGCATAGTTCTTTCTTTCCACTAATTAACTTAGGGAGATCCACTGTGATCTTATTATTTAGAATTTGTTAAATGTAGATTCTTTCATTTTATAGATAGAGCATGGAGACACAGACAGATAAGATCATACATCAGTGACTCAGTAAAAATATAAGTAAGTCATAGTTTAAGTAAGGCTATTCCAGGTTGACATGGCCCTTCTTCTTAATTTTGCAGGGATAAACACACTTGTTACCTATGATCTGGTTCCAGAGCCCAAAATCATTGATGCTGCTTTGCGGGCATGCAGACGGTTAAATGATTTTGCTAGTACAGTTCGCATCCTAGAGGCTGTTAAGGTCAGTGAAATAGTAGTGCTAACATTGTTCTGTAAATGAGTGGGCTGTTGCTCAGGTATCAGCATATTCTGTATGTCTGAATTTGTTAAAATGCCTAAAATGATTCCTTATATAACTAGAAGGAATGTACATTGCAGTTAAAATCTGTGTAGAGGCTGCTTTGGCAGCATTTATTCAAGGCCTTACAAATTATACATGATACACTTTTGTTCAGCAATTCCATTTAAGAATTTATCTTTTTTTTTCTTTTCTTTCTCTCTCTCTTTTTTTCTAAGAATTTATCTTGGCCAGGTGTGGTGGCTCATGCCTGTAATCCTGGCACTTTGCAGGGCTGAGGCGGGTGGATCACCTCAGGTCAGGAGTTCGAGACCAGCCTGGCCAACATGGCAAAACCCTGTCTTTACTAAAAATATAAAAATTATTATAGGCATGCACCACCACACCCGGGTGTATAATCCCAACTACTTGGGAGGCTGAGGCAGGAGAATCACTTGAACCCAGGAGGTAGAGGTTGCAGTGAGCTGCGATCTCGCCATTGCACTCCAGCCTGGGCAACAAGAGAGAAACTTGTTCTCAAAAAAAAAAAAAAAGAATTTATCTTAAGGAAATAATTAAGGGTACACAAAGATTTAACTACAAAGTATATTCATCTTTTTGCTATTTGTCATACGAAATGTTAGGAATTCTTAAGAGGGAACTTCCTAGAACTGGTTATACTACACAACTTTTGATACTGTAGAAATGTGTTTGACATTAACATATTTGCATCATATTAACTGGAGAAAGTTACAAACAACAGTTTTTGTGGTATGACTCCATTTTATTTTTAAAAAAATATACATTGGGCCAGGTGTGTTGGCTTATGCCTGTAATCCCAGCACTTTGGGAGGCCGAGGCAGGCGGATCACCTGAGGTTGGGAGTTCAAGACCAGCCTGACCAACATGGAGAAACCTTGTCTCTACTGAAAATACAAAATTAGCCAGCTGTGGTGGCACATGCCTGTAATCCCAGCTACTCGGGAGGCTGAGGCAGGAGAATTGCTTGAACCCAGGAGGCAGAAGTTGTGGTGAGCCAAGATCATGCCATTACATTCCAGCCTTGCCAACAAGAGAGGAACTCCATTTCAAAAAAAAAAAAAAGGTAAAGGAAAATATACATTATATGAAAACATAGGAGGATATATACTAATTTTACACCCTCTCATTTGGTTATCATTTCTGACTTTATTTATTTGCCATGGAATCTCTCTGTCACTCAGGCTGGAGTGCAACTGTGAGATCTTGGCTCACTGCAACCTCCACCTCCTGGCTTCAAGTGATTCTGCTGCCTCAGCATCTTGAGTAGCTGGGATTACAGATACCCACCACCGTGCCCAGCTAATTTTTTTATTCTTTGAGACAGTCTTGCTCCGTTGCCTAGGCTGGAGTGCAATGGTGCAGTCTTGGCTCACTGCAACCTCCACCCCCCAGGTTCAAGCGATTCTCCTCCTTCAGCCTCTGAAGTAGCTGAGATTATAGGCGCCTGCCACTATGCTGGCTAATTTTTGTATTTTTGGTAGAAACGGTTTCACCATCTTGGCCATGCTGGTCTCGAACTCCTGACCTCATGAGTCACCGGCCCTGACCTAATTTTTGTATTTTTCAATAGAGATGGGGTTTCACCAGGTTGGCCTTTTTGGTCTTGAACTCCTGACCTCAGGTGCTCCACCTCCCAAAGTGCTGGAATTATAGGCATGAGCCACAGTGCCTGGTCGAGGTTTTTTTTTGGTAATGAATAAATACATTGCATTTTAAACAAGAATCTTAATTTTTAAAAATACAATTAAGGAGACCTAGAGTTTTTTGAAGGCAGAAGAGGAGCAGCGTGTCACCCTTAGTTGATTTGACTTCTTATTCGTTCCTGAAGAACCTTGTGACAGTACTGGTATATCTATCTATTATGGTAGAAACTCTTCATCCCTGAACATATGTATTCTCAAAGTACAGCTCCCCATGAAAAGATACTATGGTCTGTAAGAAAGAAACTCAAGGTCTGTTAAGGGGGAAAGTGTAACGTTACTTTATCTATAATGGGTAAGATGATTAAGGGTTCTGTAGGCTATCAATCCATTCAGCACTGGTGGTTAATTCAGTTAGGGTCTCAAATTGGAGGCAAATGAAAATACTTTTTCTGTGTTAACTCAATTATTCATGTTGCCTGCTGGGCATGTCTAATTGCCTTCACAAAATTCTGTCATCACTACCTTCTTTTCCTGTAACTCTAGACTTTTAAGATTTTTTTTCTGGATTTAGTCCAGTTGCAGTTATTCTCAAGGATCTCAAAAACCTACCTTTAACAGTACATATGTAAGTTGCTCTCTTTATTGAACAAATGTGTTAACTTAAAAGTAGATGGCCGGTTTTTTTGTGTTTGAGACAGAGTCTTGCTCTGTCACCCAGGCTGGAGTGCAGTGGCGCGATCTCAGCTCACTGCAGCCTCTGCCTCCTGGGTTCAAGCCGATTTTCCTGCCTCAGCCTCCCCAGTAGCTGGGATTACAGGTGCATGCCACCATACTCGGCTGATTTTTGTATTTTTGGTAGAGACAATGTTTCACCGTGTTGGCCAGGCTGGTCTTGAACTCCTGACCTCAAGTGACCTGCCTTTCTCTGCCTCCCAAAGTGCTGAGATTACAGGCCTGATCCACCACGCCCATCCAATGACCTGTATTATTAATTCTGTGCTACTAGCCTCTGCTTATGTAATTAAAAGCATTTTTAAGTTCATTTCATGAATTAGTAGACATGGCTTTTGAGAGAGTTAAATGTGAATATTCTCTTTGCCATCAGGACAAAGCAGGACCTCATAAGGAAATCTACCCATATGTCATCCAGGAACTTAGACCAACTTTAAATGAACTGGGAATCTCCACTCCAGAGGAACTGGGCCTTGACAAAGTGTAAACCCGATGGGTAAGCAATAAGTCACTGAAGAAGATAGGAAAACAATCCAGAGAGGTTTGGGTGGATGACATTTCAGTGTGCCCAGAGTAAGACCTTTCAGTGTTCTTGTTAGACGTAATGGCCATGAGCATGAAGAGATTTTGAGAATACCAGTAATGGTAAATTTAAAGAACTGAAATTATTTCCTGCCATTATTATTATTATTATTTTGAGATGGAATCTTGCTCTGTTGCCCAGGCTGGAGTGCAATGGCAACGTCTCCTGGGTTCAAGCAATTCTCCTGCCTCAGCCTCCCGAGTGAGTAGCTGGGACTACAGGTGTGTGCCACCACACCCAGCTTTTTGTATTTTCAGTAGAGACAGGGTCTCGTCATGTTAGCCAGGCTGGTCTCAAAACCCTGACGTCCTGATTCACCCACCTGGGCCTCCCAAAATGCCAGGATTACAGGCGTGAGCCACCACGCCCAGCATCTTTTTTTTTTTTTTTTTTTTTTTTTTTGAGATGAAGTTTTGCTCTTGCTGCCCAGGCTGGAGTGCAATGGCTCCATCTTGCCTCACCGCAACCTCCACCTCCCGGGTTCAAGCAGTTGTCCTGCCTCAGCCTCCTAAGTAGCTGGGATTACAGGCATGTGCCACCACACCTGGGTGATTTTGTATTTTTAGTAGAGACAGTGTTTCTCCATGTTGGTCAGGTGGGTCTCACTCCTTGACCTCCCAAAGTGCTGGGATTACAGGCCACCTCGCCTGGCCCTGGCACCATTTTCTTACTGGTATTAAGGCAAATAAAAGCCTCCTTAATTAAAAAAAATATATTTTAGGCATAAACAGTAGCATAGATGATGATACACTGAGCCTGTATACGCATATCCAGATTTTCAGGTACTTTTATTTTTGCCACCTGTGCTTTGGTGTTTTAAAAATATTTCTATTTGGGCCAGGCACAGTGGCTCACACCTGTAATCCCAGCACTTTGGGAGCTGAGGTGGGTAAATCAGTAGAGGTCAGGAGTTAGAGATCAGCTTGGCCAACATAGTGAAACCCTATCTCTACTAAAAATGCAAAAGTTAGCCAGGCCTGTGGTCCCCACTACTCAGGAGGCTGAGGCAGGAGAATCGCTTGAACCTGGGAAGCGGAGGTTGCAGTGACCTAAGATCACACCACTGCACTGTAGCCTATGTGACAGAGGGAGACTCCA
>NW_016108072.1:169324-171047 GCF_001604975.1 Cebus imitator | reverse complement strand
CCCAGGCTGGAGTGCAATGAAGCAATCTCGGCTCACTGCAACCTCCGCCTCCCAGGTTCAGGTGATTCTGGTGCCTCAACCTCCCAAGTAGCTGGGACCGCAGGCATGCGCCACCACACGTGGCTAGTTTTTTGTAGTTTAGTGAAGACAGAGTTTCACCGTGTTGCCCAGTGGTCTCGAACTCCTGACCTCAGGCAATCCCCTGGCCTCAGCCTCCCAAAGTGCTAGGATTATAGGCATGAGCCACTGTGCTGGGCCCAAAACAAGTATTTTTAAAAAATGGCAACTACTGAACACTTTTCTGATCGGGAAGGAAGTACCAGTGGTATAAACAACAAGCCACAAAGCTGGTCCCTTGTGGGTTGACAGTAGGCAGGATTAAGTAAGAGCAGTAAAGGGTACAGAGAGACAGTGATTTTCCTGTTTGTAGCTCTAACTGTTGTTTTGTTTCTTTGTTTTTTGTGAGACGGAGTCTCACTCTGTCACCAGGATTGAGCGCAGTGGTGTGATCTCAGCTCACTGCAACCTCCACCTCCCAGGTTTAAGCGATTCTCCTGCCTCATCCTCCTACCTCCTGAGTAGCTGGTATTAGAGACATGCAGTGCTACACCCAGCTAATTTTTTGTATTTTCAGTAGAGACGGGATTTCACCTTATTGGCCAGGATGGTCTCAATCTCCTGACCTCATGATCCGCCCACCTCAGCCTTCCAAAGTGCAGGGATTACAGGCATGAGCCACTGCACCCAGCCGGTTATTGTTCAAAGATTCTGGCTGGGCGCATGGTTCACACCTGTATTCCCAGCACTTTGGGAAGCTGAGGTGGGCAGATCATTTGAGGTCAGGAGTTCAACACCAGCCTGGCCAACATGGCAAAACCCCATCTCTACTAAAAATACAAAAAGTTAGCTGGGCGTAGTGCTGCATGTCTGTAATCCCAGCTACTCAGGAGGCTCAGGCAGCAGAATCGCGTGAACCTGGGAGGTGGAAGTTGCAGTGAGTGGAGATGGCACCACTGTATTCCAGCTGGGGTAACAGAGTAAGACTCCATCTTAAAAAAAAAAAAAGAAAGAAAGAAAAACAAGATTTCTACCTTTTATTCCCTCCCAGCTAATTCTTTGTGTTTTCTTTTACAGATGGGCTTCCCAAGGATTTATTGATATTGCTACTTGAGTGTAAACAGTCACCTGGAAATACTGATGATAACATATTACCTTATTTGAACAAGTTTTCCTTTATTGAGTACGAAGCCATGTAATGGTAACCTGTACTTTAATAAAAGGGAAATGAGTTTGAACTTAAATTAGGTATTTGTTTCATGTTTTGCCTTAAGAAGCAGAAAATTAAGTGCTTTATTGCTTTCATGGTTTCGTTGCCCTCTTCTATGCTGAGAGAACTGCGTCAATTCTCTGGAAACCATCTGACATGAAAATTAGCTTCATTAATATGTTTGAGTGCCCTAGCTGGTAAATTAGCTGAAGGCTAGAAGTCATTTATATAGAATTTTCTTTATGACACCCTAGGCTTAGGGGACTGGTTGTCTGTGGGGATAGATCAAATTTGTACCTTTCCAAAACACGTGAAATGATGTTTAAAAGTGGTCGCTGAGGGCCGGGCGCGGTGGCTCACGCCTGTAATCCCAGCACTTTGGGAGGCTGAGGCGGGTGGATCACGAGGTCAAGAGATCGAGACCATCCTGGTCAACATGGTGAAACCCCGTCTCTA
>NW_016108072.1:162431-167921 GCF_001604975.1 Cebus imitator | reverse complement strand
AAATTTAGATGTCTTCTCTTCTAGAGCCATGTAAGGATTGTTATTAAAATCAGCTTTGGTGAAGTTCTAATACTAGTGAGACCTTTTATAAAGGCTGATTCCCTACCAAAAAACCCCCTGCCCAGTTTTTAAGAAGTAGAAATGTGAAATAAACTAAAATGGCACATGTTTAATGTATATATGGTAGGCCGTGTGGGCTAACGCTTTCCTCCTCACTGCAAAATGAGTAAAATGGTCTCTGATCTTCATGTCATGGGAGGGAGCAGAGGAAGGAACATAGGTTCACAATTTTCTATGAGGGTGAGATAAGTGCTGTGATAGTTTTCATGCTACAAAACTTTATCAAACACCTCCTGTATAACAAACGTGCCAGGCTCTGAACGGGAAAGACAGTGAATATTGGAAACTGGAGACACTGGAGGTAGGGATAAAAGTTAGGCAGTTGTACAGTGTGGTTATAACTTAGGATTTTGGATTACAGTGGTAGCCATAGAAATGGAAAGGGATGAGTTTTGAGAATCACATTATTGAGGTATAGATGATTAATTGATGAGGGGAAATGAACTTTGAGAAGGCCATCCTGAGATTCGAATGGTGATGCCATTCATATAGGAGTCAGCAAAAGGAGGAGCTCGGCACAGAGTGGAGAAATGGCTACATTTGATTCTGGTTCTGTTAAATTTCAGGCTTCGGTAGGCAAGTTAGGCCAAGAGCTCTGAAAAGAGACTGAGACTAGAGAAAATATAAGGTTTAAAGCAGCAAAAGGTGAGACTTTAAGGAGGCTGTTTGGAGGCAGATGTAACTAGGTTGAAGGCTAAAATTGTGGAAGCAGGTACATTTAGAGGGAAAGAAGAGCGCAGCTTTAGCAAGGTATAACTTAAATGTAGCCAAGTATGCAAATCTTAAAGTATGTAGCTTGAGATTTTACATGTATATACCTGTGAAATGCTGAATGGAGGACTTAAAAGCCATTTCTGTGAGGATTAAATGACACTAAGTGAAGCTAGTAAGCATATACAGATGCTCAACAATTTTTTTTTTTTTTTGGAAACAGAGTCTCACTCTGTTGCCCAGGCTGGAGCGCAGGCAGTGGTGCAATCTTGGCTTACTGCAACCTCCGCCTCCCAGGTTCAAGCAATTTTCATGCGTCAGCCTCCCTAGTAGCTGGGATTACAGGCATACGCCACCATGTCTGACTAATTTTTGTATTTTTAGTAGAGACGGGGTTTCACCATGTTGGCCAAGCTGGTCTCGAACCCCTGACCTCAGGTGATCACCCGCCTCGGCCTTCCAAAGTGCAGAGATTGTAGGCATGAGCCACCACACCCATCCAGATGCTCAACAGATTTTAGTTTCTTGGCCATGTATTCCTGGGCAGTTGAGGTCAAATCGCAGGAGGCAAAGGGGAGATCTTAGGCAATGAGGGTGATTGGAAAGATGGCAAGGGTTGAAGGCATTGGCCTTTCTTGTAGAAGTAGAAGATTTAGTATGTAGCTGGATAGAACTAGTAGATGGAAAGTGATTATTGTTGCCTTTGCATCTTTTTTTTTTTTCTTTAATGTATTTTTGTTTTGAGACAGTCTTGCTCTGTCACCTAGGCTGGAGTGCAGTGACACTATCATGGCTCACTGTAGCCTTGACTTCCCAGGTTCCTAGCAGTCCTTCCACCTCAGCCTCTGGAGTAGCTGAGACCACAGGCGTGTACCACCATAAGCAGCTGATTTTTGTGGTTTTGGTCTCATGTTGCCCAGGCTGCTGTCAGATTCCTGAGTTCAAGCTACCTGCCTGTCTTGGCTTCCCAGAGTGCTAGGATTACAGGCGTGAACCACCACACGCAGCCTCCTTTGTATCTTAGGCAAGGTTGAGATTTCAAAGTTTTGTTTAACCTGAGTCAGTCATCGATGGGCACTCTGATGAGTATTTTGTACATGCTGACATTTAAATCCCTTAAATGTTGTTACAGCTGCTGTTTAGACTGCAAAAATAAGCCCTATCTTTGGATCACCTGAGGTCGAGTTCGAGACCAGCCTGGCCAACATGATGAAACCCTGTCTCTACTAAAAATATAAAATTATCCAGGCATGATGGTGCATGCCTATAGTCACAGCTAATCAGGAGGCTGAGGCAGGACAATCACCTGAATCCAGGAGGCGGAGTTTCCAGTGAGCTGAGATCGTGCCATTGCACTCCAGCCTGGGTGACAGAGCAGGACTCCATCAAAAAAAAAAGAAGCCCTCTCTTTTAGCTTGAGTGCTCACATTACGTATTTCCTTTATCTCTAAGAAGGGATGGGCAAACACAGCCTATGGGCCAAATTTGGCCCACTGCCTGTTTTTTTTTACTACCTGCAACCTATATGTTGCCCAGGCTGATCTCAAACTCCTAACCTCAGGCTGTGTCCTCTAGCCTCCCAAGTAGCTGGGATTACAGGCACAAGTAACTGCACTCTGCTCTAGGAATTTTGTTTGTGGTGGGTTTTTTTGTGTGTGTGTGTTTTTTTGTTGTTGTTGTTGAGATAGAGTTTCACTCTTGTTGCCCAGGCTGGAGTGCAATGTCTCCATCTCGGACCTTCCAGGTTCAAGTGATTCTCCTGTCTCAGCCTCTCAAGTAGCTGGTATTACAGGGACCCGCCACCACTCTCGGCTAATTTTTTGTGTTTTTAGTGGAGATGGGGTTTCACCATGTTGGCCAGGCTGGTCTTGAACTCCCGGCCTCAAGTTCATCTCAGCCTCCCAAAGTGCTGGGATTACAAGCATGAGCTGCTGCACCTGGCCTGCTCTAGGAATTTTTCCTTTTTTTTTTTTGAAACAGGGTCTTGCTCTGTCACCCATGCTGGAGTGCTGGAGTACAGCGGTGCAGTATCAGCGCACTGCCACCCCACTCCTGGGCTCAGGCAGTCCTCCCTCCTCAGCCTCCTGAGGAGCTGGTACTACAGGTGCATGCTGCCACACCCAGCTAATTTTTGTATTTTTTTGTAGAGCATGTTGTCCAGGTTGATATGTTTTTAAATGTTGGAAAATCCACAAAAAATATTTCATAATATATAAAAACTGCATGAAATTTAGAATATGGTGTCCGTAAATAAGGTTTTATTGGAACACGGTCACACTCATTCATTTACATTTTATCTGTGGCTTCTTTTTTTGAGACAGAGTCTTGGTCTGTTGCCAGGCTGGAGCGCAGTGGCGCGATCTCGGCTCACTGCAACTTCCACCTCCTGGGTTCAGGTCATTCTCCTGCCTCAGCCTCCTGAGTGGCTGGGATTACAGGCACGCACCACCACACCCAGCTAATTTTTTGGTATTTTTAGTAGAGGCAGGGTTTCACCATGTTGGCCAGGATGGTCTGGATCTCCTGACCTCGTCATCCTCCTGTCTCTGGCTCCCAAAGTGCTGGGATTACAGGCATGAGCCACTGCGCCTGGCTTTTTTTCTTTTTTTTTTTTCTTTTTAATAAATTATGGTAAGATCATAATCATCTTGACCAGTTTTGAGTTTGCAGTTGTATGGCATTAGGTACAGTCACATTGTGTCTTATCTGTGGCTGCTTTTGCATTAAAATGACAGAGTGAATAGTTAGCCCAGAGATTACATGGTCCACAAAGTCAAAAGTACCTGCTATTTGTCTGTTTACAGAAAGTTTGCCCACCCTTAATCTAAAATAAGAGAAATAATTTTCAAAACAAGTAAACTTATGAAAATCACTAGGAGGCAAAAGCGACTAGATAAATTCCGTCTTCTGGTGAATGTGTCTCATCAGGTTTTGTTTCTGCTTCCTTCCCCCTTACACACACACCCATTAGGTAAATTGAGTCAATTCTTTTGCTGTGCTGGAGAAAGTAGGTACATCTTGGTCGGGCGTGGTGGCTCATGCCTGTAATCCAGCACTTTGGGAGGCTGCGGTGGATGGATCACCTGAGGTCAGAAGTTCAATACCAGCCTGGCCAACATGGTGAAACTCTGTCTCTACTAAAAATACAGAAAATTAGCTGGGTTTGGTGGTGGGCACCTGTAATCCCATCTACTCAGGAGGCTGAGGCAGGACAATCATTTGAACCTGGGAGGCAGAGTTTGCAGTGAGCCGAGATCATGCCATTGCACTCCAGCCTGGGCAACAAGAGTAAAACTCCATCTCAAAAAAAAAAAAAAAAAAGAAAGAAAAGAAAGTAGGTACTTGATGGATCCTAGCTCTACCTGAAGAAGTAGATGAGCC
Source organism: Cebus imitator (assembly GCF_001604975.1). NCBI lineage: Eukaryota > Metazoa > Chordata > Mammalia > Primates > Cebidae > Cebus > Cebus imitator. The sequence goes on along the minus strand of NW_016108072.1, from coordinate 163,709 downwards.
AGGTACGGTGGCTTACACCCATAATCCCAGCACTTTGGGAGGCCAAGGTGGGTGGATCACAAGGTCAGGTGTTTGAGACCACCCTTGCCAACATAGTGAAACCCTGTCTCTACTAAGAAAAAATACAAAAAATTAGCTGGGCATGGTGGCAGGCACCTGTAATCCCAGCTACTCGGGAGGCTGAGGCAGGAGAATTGCTTGAATCTGGGAGGCCAGGGTTGCAGTGAGCCGAGATCATGCTGTTACTTTCCAGCCCAGGCAACAGTGTGAGACTCCGTCTCAAAAAAAAAAAAAAAAAAAGTAGTAGATGTTAAGTATGAGGATCCTTCCACAGCTTCACTTGGATGGACAGGGCTTCTACCTTAACAGGATGGGGTCTCTAGCCTTTTTGTTTCCTATACTTTGTTTTAATAAATTTCAAAGCAATTAATAGTTTGTCACATTTGTTTATATATCTACACACATCACTTCACCCGGGAACACTTCAGCAAAAACTGAGAAAAAGGACTTTTGCCTCTTACATAAACACAATTCTGTTTTATTTCAAGAAGTTTAGCATCAAATACATACAGTTTATATTTCTGAAGAGTCCAGTTGTATTGTAGAATGTCCTATAATCTACATGTGTCTGTTTCCTAAGTATTAAAATCTAGCTAAACATTTTTGGCAAAAATATGTGAAATTCCGATAGTATCCCCTCAGGAGGGACATGATGTCAGTTTGTCCTCGTGTCTTTTTATGACATGCCTACCAGCTGATGGAAGGCAGCATAATGTAGCAGTAAGATGAGAAAATGGGGTTTGGATTCAGACTTGTGTTCAAATCCCAGACTACTACGTAACAGCCATATGACTATATTAGTTGCCCACCCTTCCTGTGGCTTCAGTTTCCTTATCTGAAAATGGGAGCTACCTTACAGGGATATAACAAGAATGAAAAGTTAGTAGATTCTGTCCTATTTGTTAACAATCATTTTGGTTGTGCTTGGGAAAATGGCTTAAGCCTAGCCATTGTCTTCTAAGCTTTGCTAACTATCATTGCAGTTTTTCCTGGCTGTTTGTTTAACTGGATGACAGAGAGCTTGTCCTTTTTTTTTTTTTAAATTAGGAAAGCAGAAGAGAGCTTGTCCTTAGCAGCACATTCTATTAGTCTGTAGTCACATCTTGCAGTAGCATTGTTTAGTTTGCCATTTTCCTGCATTGGAGAAGCTTGGTTGAACACCAAAAGTGACAACTGTCCTGGGCTTGGCCCTTGTCTTCTTGTTTTAACCGGTTGAGT
>NW_016108072.1:155576-161548 GCF_001604975.1 Cebus imitator | reverse complement strand
AAAAAAAAAAAAAAAAAAAAAAAGCATGGAACTGGCATCTACTTAGCTTCTGGTGAGAGCCTCAGGCTGCTTCCACTCATGAGTGGAAGAGTGGGGCAGGCTTGAGCAGAAACTCTTGGTGAAAGGAAGCAAGAGGAAGGGGAGATACCAGCCTCTTTAATAACTAGCTCTCTCAAGATGATGGGGCCACCTTTTCCTGGTCAGTTCATCCTGACCTATTCTGAATCCACCAAGGCCCTGAATCTCTGCTCCACCACCTCCTCTGCCTCCCCCTACACCCTATCGACAAAGTGGTCACTACTTTCTGAAGAACAGGCTGAGACCTTTCTGGGACCTGCGTTTTCTGGACCCTGTCTGGGTCTCCACATGCCTCCTTCCTGGCTCTTTTTCCTATTGAGGAATCAGCTTCAATGTTACCTCCAAGTGTGACCTGCCTGCTTCTCATCTATCTAAGGAATTAACCAACCTACACCATGTGGCTGAATTCCCTCTCTCTTTCACTCTCAGCACATATATGTGTGTGTGTGTGGTCACATCATCTTATGTGACAATGCCTAGTTATATATCTGTACAGATAATTTATATTCACACATAAATACATATCTCTACCCATATACCTAAGACTATCCCTATGACTAGTAAATTTCCACTGCTGTTTTTATAGGTTATTTGTCTCCTCAGCTAAATCCATACTTCAAGAAAGCAGAGATAGTTTTTGTTTTGTTTGTTTGTTTTGAGATGGAGTCTCCAGTTGCTCGGCTGGAGTGCAGTGGCACCATCTCAGCTCACTGCAGCTTCTGCTTCCCAGGCTCAAGTGATTGTCCTGCCTCAGCCTTCCTAGTAGCTGGGATTATAGAAGCATGCCACCATGCCCAGCTAATTTTTGTATTTTTTAGTAAAAATGGGGTTTTACCACATTAGCCAGGATGGTCTCGATCTCTTGACCTCGTGATCCACCCACCTCAGCTTTCCAAAGTGCCAAGATTACAGGCATGAGCCACTGTGTCCAGCTGAAAGCAGAAATAGTTTTTATGGCCCACTATATATATAAAATTGATATTTTAAAAATCCTAGCTCTCTCAGGAACTAATAGAATAAGAAGTTACTCACCTTCAGAGAGGGTATTAATGTATTCGTGAGGGATCCACCCCCATGACCCAAATACCACCTGTTGGGCCCCACCTCCAACACTGGGGATCAAATTTAAACATGAGGTTTGGTGGGGGCAAAGAAACCGTAGGTAAACCACAGCAGCCCTCCACCGATAGGGCCATACCTTGCATGTAACTAATGGGAGGTACAAAGGTGGGGCTGGTGAGCTGGGAACCCAGAAGGACCTGCAGATTCGTAGGTTCCATCTGTCAGTTATCTGTGCTCTACCAATAATGTTCCTTGGGCTAGAGGCCACAACCTGGTGAGACAGTGGCTTCTGACATGAGTAGAGAGCTTGAAAGGGAAGTAGCAGGATTAAAAAAAAAAAAAAATCACTGTTTTCCGTCCCTTTTAATGTTTAACTCCAGATACTTGCCTATGTAAAGGGGTTTAGCTCCAGTGAACAGCAGAACTAGAATTCTCAACTGACGATGGAGATGTATCTGTCCCAGGACCAAGAAAGTTTAGGGAATAGGTGGGATTCCTATGATTTAGAGCCAGGGATAAAGAGTAAGTGCCCAAGAGGGTTCCAGAAGCCAGGGTAGTAGTCCTTGCTCCCAACAGCCAATCTCTCCCCAAGGATTCACCATCCCCAATAACAAAGAAACAAGACTGGGAACTGGGAGATGCCTTATTTATCATCATTAGGTTTGCAGGACCCAGCATAGCACCTGCAATGAATAAAGATGTATAAAGCAACGCTGAATGGAGGACCTGAGGAGCCCCAGGCCCAGCAGGGCAGCCAGTACAAGCACTGGGTTGAGGTCTGAGTAGCAGGGGCAAGGAAGAGGACTTTGTGCCCTTTCTGTTGTGGCAATTCTTGTTCTGGAGTCTCATCTCCTTACAACATAGGGAGTTGGTTGGGTTTTGTGTGTGTATGTGTGTGTGGGGGGGGTATTTATTTTTCTCAGGTTCCTAGTGAACATAATTTCTTTTTTTTAAGTTATTCATTTTTTGAGACAGTGTCTCACTATCATCTGTGCTGCAGTGCAGTGGTGTGATCACAGCTCACTGCAGCTCCACCTCCTGTCAGATCAGCCTCAACCTCCTGGGCTCAGGTGATCCTCCCACCTCAGACTCCCAAGTAGCTGGGACCACAGGCGCACACCACCATGCCAAGCTAATTTTTCTATTTTTTGTGGAGATGGGGCTTCAACATGTTGCCCAGGCTGCTCTTGAATCCACTCTCCTGGGCCTCTCAAAGTGCTGGGATGACAGGCGTGAGTCCTAGTGAACATAATTTCCTAAGTGGAAAAGGGAACTGCCCACATCCAGGCCAAGATCACTGAACACAACTATCACAAGATCACAATTTCATTAATGAATTTATATAATCTCTAAGATCTCTTCCAGCCCCGAAGTTCTATGATACTAGTTAACTAAAAGTTAAGAGGGGAATAGAATGCTGGGTTTTTTTTCTTTTCTTTTCTTTTTGAGATGGAGTCTCACTTTGTCACGCAGGCTGGAGTGCAGTGGTGTGATCTCGGCTCACTGCAACCTCCACCTCCCAGGTTCAAGCGATTGTCCCACTTCAGCCTCCTGAGTAGCTGGGATTACAGGTGTGCACCACCACATGTGGCTAATTTTTGTATTTTTGGTAGAGACAGGGTTTCACCATGTTGGCCAGGCTGGTCTTGAACTCCGGACCTCAAATGATCCACCCACCTCGGCCTCCCAGAGTGCTGGGATTACAGGCTTGTAAGCCACCACGCCTGACTAGAAATAGGATATTAATTCAACAAATATTTATTACTATAACCTTATGTTAAAAAGTGAATAAGGCAGTCTGCCCTTGGGGAGTGTAAAGTCAAATGAGAAAATTAACACTAAATCCTTGTAATACTGTATAAAGGTTGTGTAGGTAATAGCATACATTTCTTGAACACTTAGTATATGCCAGGTGCCATTCTAAACACTTTACAACTGAACTTCACTATTCCACTTCCATTAGGTAGGTTCTCTTATCTCCACTTGGCTAAAGAAACAGACATAGGCCAGGCACGGTGGCTCACGCCTGTAATCCCAGCACTCTGGGAGGCTGAGGCGGGCGGATCACCTGAGGTCAGGAGTTCAAGACCAGCCTGACCAACATGATGAAACCCTGTCTTTAAAAAATTAAAATTAAAATTAAAAAAAGTTGGGTGCGTTGGCTCACGCTTGTAATCCCAGCATTTTGGGAGACTGAGATGGGTGGATCACGAGGTCAACAGATCGAGACCATCCTGGTCAACATGGTGAAACCGCGTCTCTACTAAAAATACAAAAAAGTAGCTGGGCATGGTGGCGCGTGCCTGTAATCCCAGCTACTCAGGAGGCTGAGGCAGGAGGATTGCCTGAAGCCAGGAGGCGGAGGTTGCGGTGAGCCGAGATCGCGCCATTGCACTCCAGCCTGGGTAACAAGAGTGAAACTCCATCTCAAAAAAAANAAAAAAAAAAAAAAAAAAAGAAAGAAAGAAACAGACATAAAGAGGTTTAATAATTTACCAGTAGGTGACAGAGCAAGTAATTTGGCTTCAGGGTCTATGTTCAATCACTAAGCAGTTAACAGTATTATTGATGGAAGATTGGAAGGAGCGTGCGTGAAGGCTCTCACATCTGTGCTACAAGTTCTTAGTGATTTTGTGACATTAAGTGGGTTTAGGTCAAGGGTCCCCATGCCCCAGGCCATGGACAGATACTGGTCCATGAGCAAGCGAAGCTTCATCAATATTTACAACAGCTCCCCATCGCTCACATTACCACCTGAGCTCAGCCTCCTGTCAGATCAGCCTCGGCATTAGATTCTCATAGCATGAACCCTATTGTGAACGTCACATGCAAGGGATCTAGATTGTGGTCTCCTTATGAGAATCTAATGCCTGATGATCTGTCATTGTCTCCCATCACCCCCAGATGGGACTAGTTGCAGGAAGACAAGCTTGAGGCTCCCACTGATTCTAAGTTATGATGAGTTGTATAATTATTTCATTATATATTGGAATGTAGTAATAATAAAGTGCACAATATGGCCGGGCACGGTGGCTCATGCCTGTAATCCCAGCACTTTGGAAGACTGAGGCAGGCGGATCGTGAGATCAGGAGATGGAAACCATCCTGGCTAAAACGGTGAAACCCCTTTTCTACTAAAAATACAAAAAATTAGCCAGGTGTGGTGGCAGGTGCCAGTAATCCCAGCTACTCAGGAGGCTGAGGCAAGAGAATCACTTGAACCTGAGAGGCAGAGGTTGCAGTGAGCTAAATTCACACTACCGCACTCCAGCCTGGGCGACAGAGTGAGACTCCATCTCAAAAAAAAAAAAGTGCACAATAAATGTAATGTGTTTGAATCATCCCGAAACCCTGGTGCCAAAAAGGTTGGGCACTGCTGGTTTAAATCACATTTTCTTTGGCCCTTGGTGAAATCCCCATCAGCATAACCCGGAGAAAACCACTTATTTGAGGGTTTTCTGTTTATTTGTTTGTTTTGGGGACAAAGTCTCAGTCTGTTGCGTAGGCTGGAGGGCAGTGGCCCAATCTCAGCTCACTGCAACCTCTGCCTCCTGGGTTCAAGCAATTATCGTGCTTCCGAGTAGCTGGGATTACAGGCGCCCGCTGCCACGCTGGCTAATTTTCATATTTTCAGTAGAGATGGGGGTGAGGGGGCTCACCATGTTGGCCAGGCTGGTCTTGAACTCTGCACCTCGGGTGATCCACCCACCTCAGCCTCCCAAAGTGCTGGGATTACAAATGTGGGCTTCTGCGCCCAGCCAGAAAACTATTTCTTTGGAGTCCACGGGGAACTGGGTACAAATTCCAGGTTTATCACTTAACTGGCAAACTTGACCAAGTCAAAGCTTCATTTGTTTAACAAGAATAACTACTGGCATCATTGGGAGGTTATAATGATTAAATACTAAGTTGAGCCATATGAACCTTCTGCTTCTGGAGGCAAAAACAGTCTAACAGATCATGGGGAGTGGGGGTAATCTACCAGAATGGTAAGGATTCCTTTGTGTTTCTGATTTTTGAAACACTTCGGCCCTAAATTCTTCCTTTTCACCTCTCTTGCCCAACGTGTAATGCCTGCCAACGGTCTGCATGGCCCTGGGAGCTTGGAGGTTGCACTCTGTTGACCTACCCTATTGAGGCCAATAAGTTAGTCAAGGGACAGCCTCATGAGATTTGGCAGTTTCACAAGGATCTGGAGTTCTTTCCAGCCAGCCACAAGAACATCCCTTGGGGCTGGAGAAGTCAAGAGCCCTGACATATAGCCTACCACACACAGTCTGAGTGCACTTCCACCCTCCTTTTCAATGCCTATTTGCCTTGCTGTACAATGAGTAGTGACATTGGTTCTATTTTTAATTTTAATTTTTAAGACAGAGTTTCACTCTGTTGCCCAGGCTGCAATGCAATGGCACCATCTTGGCTCGCTGCAACCTCTGCCTCCGGGGTTCAAGTGATTCTCCTGCCTCAGCTTCCCAAGTAGCTGGGATTACAGGCATGCACGCACCACCACACCCAGCTAATTTTTGTATTTTTAGTAGAGACAGGGTTTCCCCAAGTTGGCCAGGCTGGTCTCGAACTCCTGACCTCAGGTGATCCAACTGCCTCTGCCTCACAACGTGCTAGGATTATAGCCCTGAGCCACCGGCCAGGCCGGTTCTATTTGTAAATGTGGAAACTGAGGCCTAGAGAGGGTCAGATCTCGTCCAAGGTCACGCACTTCTTGGTGTTGGAAAGAAGGAGGGGTTTGGCGTCAGATGGATCAACATAGGCACTGCCTCTAGATGTGTCACCTTCACAAGTTTCTTGGACATCTGGGGCCTGTTTCTTTTTTT
>NW_016108072.1:136735-155356 GCF_001604975.1 Cebus imitator | reverse complement strand
GCATTAAGTAAAAGTTTAAAAAATTAAAATTAAAGTCGAAAGTGAATATTCTTTTTGTTTTGAGATAGAGTCTCGCTTTGTCGCCTAGGCTGGAGTGCAGTGGCGCCATCTCGGCTCACTGCAACCTCTGCTTCCCAGGTTCAAGCAATTCTCTGCCTCAGCCTCCCGAGTAGCCGGGATTACAGGCGCCCGGCACCACGCCCGGCTAATTTTTGTATTTTTAGTAGAGACGCGGTTTCACCATGTTGGCCAAGCTGGTCTTGAACTCCTGACCTTGTGATCCACCCACCTTAGCCTCCCAAAGTGCTGGGATTACAGGCGAGAGCAGCCGCGCCTGGAGCCTGTTTCTTTTTCCAGGAAAGGTCGCCGATAACTCTTGTCATCGTATAACTCTTCAACCCAAGTCCGCTCTTTGGCAGGTCCAGATGTGGGAAGACCCCCAAGGAGATACTGCGAGAAGCAGAGAGCGTCCGTGCGAGCGTGAGTACTGAAACCGTGAGCGCCGGACCGACGCACACGCGCAGCCCCACAACAATATCAGTATTTAATTTCCAGTAGAGACAGAATTGAGCCTAATCATCACCAGACTCAAGCCGCCTGCAAGATCTGCAGCGAACTCCAAAAGCTAGACCGGAACTGCCCCGTTCCCTGGAAAGAAAGGCGGAACTTTTGGCCCAAGTCCCCACACTACCGACACGGAGAGCTCCGGAAGGGGACGGTCCGCGCTTGCGTGTCTCCATCTTGCTGAAATAGTCTCCCCTTTCCCTCGGCTGGTAGCTCGTTTGCCACGGGCGGGGTTGCACCTTTCGGCAGGGCGGGGCCCGGCCATGGCGACCGCGGAGCCCAGCGGGCACGCGGTGCGGGTGTCTACCCCGGGATCCCAGCCCAGCGGGGCTCGGGACCGCGCGCCGGGAGCTGCCGGGCCACCCTCCGGACAGATCGGTAACAGAGTCCTCCGGCTGGGGGGGCGCACCCCCGCGGCCGTGGAGAAGCGGGGTCCGTACATGGTGGCGCGCGCACCCTCCATTCAAGCCAAGCTGCGTGAGTGTGGTCCGATGGTCGGGGGTGGTCTGTCCTTGGGCGGGCTGCCACGTACCCGGGGCGGGCTTCGGAGCTCCGTTGGGCCTCGGCCCTGGAGAGAAGGCGTTAGCTGCAGCCTGCTTCCGCCCCTCAAAATCCTTTCGGAAAGAGCGGCCTCCAAGCCTTCGGGAGACGCGGCGGAGTGGGGAAGACCGGCTGACCCGGGCCCTTTAACTTCCAGAGAAGCACCGGGACCTGGCCAAGGCCGTTCTGCGGAGAAAAGGCATGCTGGGGGCCTCGCCGAACCGGCCAGACTCTTCAGGGAAAAGGTCTCAGCAGGCGCTACCTCCTCTGTGCCAACAGCTGTAGAGAAGGCCTTAATCCCCAGGACGGGAGACAGGGTGCTCTGGTTTAAGGCCGAGCTAGCGATTCCCCTGATGCAACCGATCTTTAAAATGGGAAGAGGAACAATCTCCTCTTTTCCTTTAAGGATGTGATAGGATCAGGGAAAGGGCTTCGGAGTAAGGGAGATCTGTGAGTGCACAGGCTCATTTGCTATCATTCTCCTCCTCTTCAGGGAGGAGAATGAGGAAGAGGAGTGTGGGAACGGCTAGACCTGTTTTCGTTTGTTTGTAACAGAATAGTAAACTCGGAGCTGATTAGAACCTTATTCAGTGCCCCCTTTTACAGGTGAGGGTTGAAACTCAGAGAAGTGAATGTTAGAGTTAACCCGAATCCTTTGCCCAAAGACTTGCAGTTTTTGTGTCCTCTGATTAAGTATTGGGAAGAGGGGGCTTTTCCTGGTTCAGGAAAGGGGAAGTGTGCTTTTTCCCAAGAGCTATGGGAGGAGTAGAATACAGGCTGGGCACGGTGGCTCACAACTATAATTCCAGCACTTTGGGAAGCCAAGGTGGTTGGATCACTTGAGGTCAAGTATTGGGAGACCAGCCTGGCCAACACGGCGAAACCCTGTCTCTATTAAAAATACAAAATTAGCTGGGCACGCCTGTAGTCCCAGCTACTCGGGAGGCTGAGGCAGGAGAATCACTTGAACCCGGGAGGCAGAGATTGCAGTGAGCCGAGGTCACACCACCACACTCCAGCCTGGGTGACAGGGCCAGGCTCTGTCTCAAAAAAAAAAAAAGAGGACATATACATTCTAAGGCGCTGTAGCCAGGTACATGGAGCTGCAGGCAGTGGTGGCTGTGACCAGGGAGAAGGCAAGTCAGTAGTGCAGTCAATTCCTTTTCCTTCAGAGTGAGGGCTCTGGCTTCCCCTGTGAAATGCCTATGCTTTCATCTATGCTTGGTCTCTTCTCCCCCATCTCCCTTCAGGTCAGTGAAGTTTAACAAGGGCTATACTGCTCTTAGCCAGAGTCCAGATGAAAACCTGGTGTCCCTCGACTCTGACAGGTGAGTGCTTGCCTTGGAAATACACCCTCGCAAAGCACCTTAGATGGAACTGAAGATCGCTTGATGTCTTTGCTTGTTCCCTGTCTCCTCCAAGGCCCTTCATGTATGTTCCAGGGCTGTTCTCTTCTGAGCAATATCCCTTCCCAGGATGGCTTGGTTAGAAGACTCATAGGTAATCATGCCGCTCTAGAATTTGGAGCACCAATGTCTGGGGGATCATCCTGCCCTATTATGTCTGCATTGTTAGTGAGAGTGACCCTGTCCCTGCCAGAACCAATTGAGGGAACCACTATTACTCAAGGCCTGTTCTGGGCTTGAGTTCTGTTGTGTGTGGCTTTTGCTTCACAAGTCTTCCAGATGCCTTTGCATGCTCTCAACCTTGTGATTTACAGCCGTGCTCCACAGTGCCTCCCTAAACTGACTCTTTTCCTTTTCTCCTAGTGATGGGGAGCTGGAATCCAGATACTCCTCCGGGTATTCCTCTGCAGAGGCAAGTCCAGAGCACCTTTCTGCGCAGGTCCAGGTGGCAGGCAGCATTACCACCACTGCCAAATGCTTGTTTGGTGCCCGCTGTGAGCACAGCACTGTGCCAGACTTCTGGTCTGTTCTACAATCTTCCACTCTGCCCTCTTCCCCCTGTGGAGGTATAGGTGACTAAGGAGGGCTGTTGAGAATCCAGGAGACCAGATACACTCACGGCTGGAAATGATCTCAAAAGTCATGTAAGCTACTACTAGGGAGGCTGAGGCAGGAGGATTGCTTGAGCCCAGGAGTTCAAGACCAGCCTAGGCAATAAAGCAAGACCCTAAAATAAGACTCTAAAGTCTCCTAGGCCACAGCTTGGAAAAGGAATCTTTTTTTTTTTTTTTTTGGTTTTTTGTTGTTGTTGTTGTTGTTTTCTTTTTGTTGTTATTTTTATTTTTTTGTTGTTTTTTGTTTTTTTTTTAGAAAAGGAATCTTTTTGATAGAATCTAGCTAAGTGTTTACTAGTCTGTACTTGAATGTTTTTTTGTAACTGGGTACACATGACCTCCAAGAAGCCTTGCTGCCCACCCTTCCCTCAACACACACATACACACAAGTTTGAGTAGCTCTTAGATAGATCTTCCTTATTAATCCGAAATGGTTCTTGCAGCCTGGGTCCATTGGTCCTTGTCCTGCTTTCCAGTGTCACACAGCAACTCCAGCCTCTCTGAGGTCAGCATTTCTGTCTCTCCCCTGCCCATCCTCCACCAAGCTTGCTTTCTTCCACACTAAACAACTTCTGTTTCTTCAGTTGCTCCATCTGTGAAAACTCAGGCTACAACACTACTGGGATAGCCATGTGGCCATTTTTCTGGAGTGTGTCCCAGATAGAAACCCAGGGATGTAAAGTCGTGTTGACAGCTCATTCCCTTTGACAGAGGTGAAAGCCCTGGGGACCTGACTCTACACCACTGTTTTGTTTTGTTTTGTTTTGTTTTGTTTTAAATAAAGACAGGGTTTCACCATGTTGGTCAGGCTGGTCTTGAACTCCCGACCTCAGGTGACCTGCCCGCCTTGGCCTCCAAAGTGCTTGGATTACAGGCGTGAGCCACCACACCTGGCCTACACCACTGGTTTTTCTTATTATCCTGGAAATCTTGGCTAATCTCTGAGTTTCTGCCACAGAATAGAGGCAGTTTGCAAATTGTGTCCTCCTTAAATGTCTGAGTGTCAAAGATTGTGTCTAAGAGGAAGTCTTACACTTTCCCCAGCCTTACTTATTCTTCATATGCTCAGTGAACTGATGAAACCAACCAACAGATTTCACTTTGCAGGGACCCAGCTCTGCTAGCATCAAAGGATAAGTCTAAGTCTAACCAGCAGTGTGTAGACAAAGCTGCTCACCACACCCTTCCACCGTAGCCCATGTTCTACTACGCTAGCCCATTGTTCTGTGATCTTTATCCCATATTCTTCAGCCTTGATAGAGACTAGTCTGGGCTCCCTGTGGGAACAGTCAGGGCACTGATTTTCACACATAATTGGGAACTTGATATTTATATGAATGCCTCAGGATTTAGTGAGAAGAGATCCCCTGGGGTCAGTGACAGTGAAGCCTGGACAGTACTAAGGCTTACTGCTGGCTGAGGCACAGGTAGGAGAAAGTGGCACTTTGTCCTGTAGTCTAGGGATTGTGGGGTTGGCCTGGCAGGCGGGGAGTGGGCGTGGACAGGAAGCCCTGATAAGGGAATGTGGGCCTGTCTTTTGGGCAGCGGTTATTTCTGCTTTGCATCTTGGCCTATAGTTCCCTCTTCTCCTTCTCTTAGCAGGTGAACCAGGATGTGAGCCGGCAGCTGCTTCAGGATGGGTATCACCTGGATGAGATTCCAGATGACGAGGACTTAGACCTCATCCCCCCTAAGCCCATGGCTTCTTCAACGTGCTCCTGCTGCTGGTGCTGTCTTGGGGACTCTTCCTCCTGTACCCTCCAGTAGACATTACCCTCCAAAATGGGCCCTGTTCACCATGAGGCCTACAGAGCCCTGTTGGCCACTCAGCTCACAGAGTGCAGTGAGCACTGGGGTCACTGACCCCTAGAAAGTGACCTGCAGGTAGCCCTTACCTGTTGCTTCTCAGGCCAGAGGCCCCCATCTGGGCTGTGGGGTGATAGGTAGGATTCTGCAGATTTCCTCTGCTGCTGGAGCAGAGTTTGGAGAAGCCACTTTAATAAGGGCAGGACAGAGGAATTCTGGTTCTTGTGGTGGGTGACAAAGGTAACTAAGGAAAACAGTTGCAGACAGCTTGACTGGTATTTGTCATGGTGCTTCGGGGAGGCACAAAGAGCTCTTGTGCCAGGCTGGGCTAGGTAATGTTGTGTGGAGGCAGAAAATAGCACTTTATGGTTTATAGCTGGCAATCCAAAAAAGAGGTTAACTGTTTTGAGAGCAGTTCGAGAAATTCCATTTGCCCTGTTCTTCCTGGCTGTAAGACGGGTTGCAGGCGTGACCTTCAAGAGAGCATAAAGTGAGTCCTTTTGTCCCTCTTCAGGCTGCACCTGTCTATGACAGGGATAGCAAGTTGCCTAATGACACAGCATGATCCTGGCTTCCAGAATCCCTGGACCTGGGGCATCCCCAACTGGTCCAACTGTCTGGGTGAGTTTAGTGACTCTGGTTCGCCCTTCCCTAGTTAGAGAAAAGCTGCTTCAACATGTTCATATTTATTTATTTGTATTTCCTTGGTCTGGGCTTGTTTCTTTCCCAGTCTTGGAGCTAAAGATTGGGTGGAAGGTACTGGGGCTGGCCCCAGAAGATTGCAGTTTTTGTTAATACCAGCAGAGGGAGCTACAGGAGAGCAGTCCAGTGCCTTCCTATTTGTTTCGCTTTTTAAACTTTTGAAAAGTAGCAATGGGTGAGTGGGTATAGAGCAGTGTGGGCTTTGTCCTAGACTGAGGCTTACAGACAGGAATGGGAACAGAGACCTAGGCCAGCTCCTAGGCCCTTGGCTGAGATCAGTCGGTCAGCGTAAAGGGGCTCCTCCCTTCTGTCCGGTGTGGACCATTCCATTGCCAGATTCTTCTGGTCACAGCATGGGCCTCATTGGATACTCAGGATTGGGCTCTAAGCAGACCTCTGGGTGTAACACAGCCTCTTTCAGCCCCCAGCCCAAACACAGCAGAAATAGGCATAATTTCTGCTGTGGTACCCCCTGCTCCCATATTGGAGAGTGTCTCTTGCTACACAGTATACCAAGCCTCTTTCTAGAATTTTTTTCAATAGGTGTTTTTTGTTTCGTTTTTTGGCCTCACCCAGGACCATGGTGAGTGTTCTGCTTTGTTTTATTGGAGACAGGGTCTCTGTCACCCAGGCTGGAGTACAATGGTGCAGTTATAGCTCACTGCAGCCTCCACCTCTCAGGCCCAAGCAGTCCTCCCACATGGTGAGCTTTGAATGGGAATAGACAGGGTTCCCAGCCCAGTAGTCGGGATTGGGGTATAGGTTCCACATGGGAAAATATCCAGTCTCTTGCTTTACTCAGTGTTCTATGATCACTGGAGGCATATGAGAGACAGCACACTCTTTGCTCTACCACAAGGGGTGACTGGAAGATGAGAAAGTCTAATAAAAAGATACGGCGTTATTTGTTATTTGTCAGACAAGTGTCCTCACGATGGTAATCCTGTGAGTGCTTGATGGACATCTTTGTGTTTTTCTCAAACTGTGGAAGTTTGAGAGGAATATGCAGTATCTGGGGGCTGACTTACTCTCCTAGCTAGCAGCATCACGGCAGGAAGATAGGACAGAGACCAGAGCCATGCCAACTTGGGGTTGGGGGAGAGGAGGCAGATGGTTACTCTGTTCTGGAATGGGACTCTGCAACTCTACGCAGGTGGCTAATATTCTGAGCACTTTGTGCAGATGCCTGCGGGGAGCACGAACATCTCCATCCTGACCCCCTTCACCATCCACAGAGATGGGGGCCTTGTGTCTGCAGAGGTGAGGTGAAGTGCACATGTGGAAAGGGATCAAACATAGTACAGTGTAAAGACAGCGGTGTGGGTGGAAGGACCCAGCGCGTGCTGGGAGGTGGCTGTGGAAGCTAAGTATAGAGCCACGTCTCTGTCGGAGGTGGTCAGGGCAGAGTAGCCTGGGTGTTTAGCAGCTGCTGGGGTGAGGGTGGCAGGACCCCAAAACCAAGGCCCTCTGTTGTATCAACTCTGGCATATTCAGCTGCAACTGCCCTTGAAGAAGAGGTTTCTAAGCTGGGTCCCATGTAGGAGGGTGTTACCCTGTAGAAAAAGCTGAAGGGACCTGGTGGGACATTATGCAGTGAGGCATGGTAGAAACGGTCAGTTGTTTAGGGCCAGTAGCCACATACCAAAATACCACCAATGTGCCCAGGGCCAAACTGCCTTAATTCAGAGTGCTGGGTGTTCTGCAGGTGACAAGGGGTGTGTCCAGGCTCACCTCCCAGACACGAGTGGTACCATATGGTGTTTATGTACTACTCTACCGAATGCTTGGCTTGCACCTCTACAGCTCTGTACATTTATAAGAATAAATGCAATCACACTAGTTGAGCTGTGTCTATGTTGCATTAGGATTTTAAAGAAAGGTCTGGATATCCTGAAATGAAGAAATAGCTTTAGTCTACTACAGCAATTCCTTCTGGAAACTCCCTCCCCTTTCTGCTCTTCCCAGGGGGCACCACTTTCAGGCCTGTTTCATTGGACAGCATGAGTGAAATAGGCCCTTACAAGTCACTTCTCTAAAATGGGTTCCCTTTAGCAGACTTTTTCTAGCTCATCTTTTTTGTTTTTTTTTTGAGACAGAGTCTTGCTCTGTCGCCCAGGCTGGAGTGCAGTGGCATGATCTCAGCTCACTGCAGCCTCTGCCTCCTGGGTTCAAGCAATTCTCCTGCTTCAGGCTCCCAAGAAGTTGGGATTACAGGTGCATGCCACCACGTCCGGCTTATTTTTTTAGTGGAGATGCAGTTTCACCATGTTAGTCAGGCTGGTCTCGAACTCCTCACCTCGTGATCCACCTGCCTCAGCCTCCCAAAGTGCTGGGATTACAGGCATGAGCCACCGCGCATGGCCTCCAGCTCATCTTTATTGTTTTTAGCTGAAGAAAATTTGAAGGCAAAAAAAACACAGGAGATTTTTTGAAGGTGGTTTCCTGGAACTCTAGTGTGGGCAGAAGCCCAGAAAGATTCTTTTCTTTGAATTTAAACCTTTACCTCACAGGAAGGAGCCAGTGGATTAAGACTGATTAGTCTCGGATGACAGTATCTACGATTGCAGGTCAGAAACGTGAGCAGCGACAGACAGCCAACAGCCTCTCGCAGGTGTGTCCCACCCCTGGAGCAGGGCATTGGGAGAGATTCCCTCTTACGTATTTCGTGCCAGCTTAGGAAAGCTAACTGGGCTTCTTCTCACAATGAAAATTGGCTAGTTCAGTTCCTGAGTCCCTGTAATCTGCAACAGTTGAGTATGTTCTAGAGAAGGGGTTGACAATCAGTAGTTTGGGCTTTGCAGGCCATACGGTCTAGTGCAACTCTTCAACTTTGCCCCTGTGGCTTGAAAGCAGCCAGACAGTATATAAATGAACAGGTTTGGCCAGAACTGGCCTGCCAGCCTGGTTTGCTGACCCCTGCTCTAGGGCCAATTGAAAAACGGGAGCAAAGAATCTTGCACTGATGATTGGTGTATCCTTTGAGCCACCTTCTCTCTGTAGGGCTGAAGGACCCAAGGCCTGCTTGCAAGCTGTGCCTCTGAGGCTGAAGCTGGCTTCCTCTTCCACTCCTTCCCATACAAGTGTTCTGGAGTATAGTTGACCCACCCCCAGGAAACTGTGAAGTAGGAATAAAGCAAAAACTGGGGCATCATGCAAGGAGGGCACTTTGGCCCATTTTAGGAACAGGTACCCCAAAGGCTGAGTGCTCATTACCCCACAGCCTCAACACAAGTGACTTTTAATTGCTTTGACAGAACAAGAGGGTGTAAACAATGTTAGTCCACAGGACTGCCCTTTCCCTTCCCTCCTCTGCAGCTGAGGAAATGGGTAGTCCCAGGGTAAGAACACTGTTCTTGGAAATTACCTGACCTCTTGCTCTGACAGATGCTGAGCTAATGCTGGGTCACAGATTTTGCTGGCTAGCCTAGAGCCATAGGCTAGAGCAGAGTTGGCAAGAGCCTGGCTCAAGTGTAGTCAGGAGTCACTACCTTCAGGCTCCCTCCTCCACCCCAGCTCTTCCAGGGTGTACCTAAGGGGTCCAGAGCAAGAAAGGGGGCTTGAGCTGAGCCTGAGGAGGTGAGGCTGGCTGGAATTTAGGGTGACTGGCAGAGGAGAGCTAGGGAGGCTGTGGCCTCTACAGCAAACAGCAGGCACGGAATATCAGCAGATTCTTCGGCTCAGTAAGCTTCAGTGAGACGCTCTCATTGGCCCCAATGAAGAGCACGCTGCCACGCTGCAGAGGGATTGGCATCTGGGCTATTGGTGTGCTGGCTGTCACTGTTCCCTGTACCATCAGGAGGATGCTGGCAGAGTCCAGTGCCAAGACCTTGTATTCAGTGACGGAGCCAGGGACCTGGGCAGGGAGAAACAATAGCAGTGCAGCTTAGACTCTGCTCTCATCAGTTCATGTGCCCAGGACAGTCCCCAGGGCACAAGGGAGAGCTCTGCCATCTTCTCCCACAACCCAGGCTCAGCATGGAGTCCTGGTCCCTGGTACAGGGAGGAGGGGGCAGGCCCTGGGCCACCCCCCACCAAGTGGGCTTGACAGGAAACCCAACCCCAGGAGTCCTCCACATCATGACCCTTGCCAGATTTTCATGGCACACGAAGGACACCTGCCATGGCCCCTCACTCACCTCCATCTTCATAATGGTGAAGTCTGGCACAGGGGGGTCATAGATTGAGAGGTAGGGGTCTTCCTGACTCCGTGTTGGGCGAAAGAGCCTGTCCTTGCTGGAGCTAGGGGTATAGCTGAGCATTTCACACAGGGTTGGCACGTCAATGAACTTGGGTGTCAGGCCAGCACGCACTGTGTTGTCTGAACACGCCATGCACTCCACGCAGTCTGGAGAGACAGTTGTTATGTGCTAAGCTGGTGAAGTATGACTTGGCTCTCCAGCTCTGGGCCTCTTAACCTGAGCTTGAACCCCATGCCAAGTTAGGCAAAAGCTTCCATGAATTGTATTCTCTGGGATAATGGGGCTAAGATAATCAAATACCAAAAACAGGTGACAGGTCACCCATTATTGTCAGAGGGGAGTCATGTTAACCCCTGGAGGTTGGGGAGCCCCAACTCTCATCTCCAACTTCTAGCACAGCATCCTGTGCGTGAGGCATGTGTGGATAAGCAGCCAACAGCCAAAAGGTGGCATCCTTCTGTGGCAACATCCATATTGTAGTGTAAAAATCGCTGGATAGGTAGGACAGACAGGCAAAAGCTGTGAAATAGAACAGCTTTGATCCAGTATAGCCTGGGTTCAAAGCGTGGTTCCCACACTGGCTAGCAGGGCTTAAAATCAGAGTAGCATGACACAGGTTTGGTGGCAGGATTCAAGCCATGTTCAATGTGAAATGCATTCATCATCCCTACCAGCTGTCTCCTGCTGCGCCCAGGAACCCTCAGGTCAGCGCTGTGTGGTCCTTGGAGGTCTCCTTGACCACCCTTCCCCCTCTTTTGTCTAGATAGGGAAACAGGGCCTAGCAGGGATGGCAATGGGACTGACTGCTGAAATGAGGCTCACCTCCTTTCAGATAGGCATGGGGCACATTGGCCTCCAGAAACATGGCCTCCCCAGGCTTCAGGGTAAGCAGGTTCAGGAAGTAGATGGCAAAGCAGCCGATATCACCTGGGTACTGCTGGTGCAGCTGCATCAAAAGCTCCCCAGAGATGTCCTCCATGTTGTTTCCGGCAGCCACTGAGGGTCACAGAGCACCCCAAGGTCACTTAGGGGGATACTCAGTGCTGTTCATAGCCCCACCCTAGCCAGGGAGTCCTGGGAAAAGTTCCCTGCCCACAGGAATCCAGAAGCCAAAGTAGCCCTGTCCTTCTGGCCACACCTTCAGCCCTTTGGGGTCCAGCCTTGCTTGATACTCCACTTCATACAAATGCCATCTTAGGCCACTCCAGACAGCATGAAGCAGAATGAGCCAAGGGCCAAAATGTGCCCTGGAGATGATAGGGGAAAATGAGCTCAGCCTGGGTAGAGTGGCAAGGGCAGGCTTTTTAATTTTTTAATTTTTTTTTTAAGACAGTCCTGCTCTGTCTCCCAGGCTGGAGTAGAGTGGTGCCATCTAGACTTACTCTAACCTCCCCGTCCCAGGTTCAAGTGCTTCTCATGCCGCCTCAGCCTTCCGAGTAGTTTGGATTACAGGCACACGCCACCATGCCTGGCCAATTTTGTTTTTGTTTT
Source organism: Cebus imitator (assembly GCF_001604975.1). Taxonomy (NCBI): domain Eukaryota; kingdom Metazoa; phylum Chordata; class Mammalia; order Primates; family Cebidae; genus Cebus; species Cebus imitator. The sequence goes on along the minus strand of NW_016108072.1, from coordinate 144,034 downwards.
TTAGATGGAGCCTTGCTGTATCACCCAGGCCAGAGTGCAGTGGCACAATCTCGGCTCACCGCAACTTCCGCCTCGCCTGGCTAATTTTTGTATTTTTAGTAGAGATGGGGTTTTACCATGTTGGCCAGGCTGGTCTCAAACTCCTGACCTCAAGTGACCCACCTGCCTCAGCCTCCCAAAAGTGCTGGGATTACAGGCATAAGCCACCACGCCCAGCCAGCTTCTTTAAAGTGAGGCAGGGGGTCTGGCATGGTGACTCATGCCTGTAGTCCTACCACTTTGGGAGGCGAAAGCAGGCAGATTGCCTGAGCTAAGAAGTTTGAGACAAGCCTGGGCAACATGGTGAAACCCCGTCTCTACTAAAATATAAAAAATTAGCTGGGCATGGTGGTGCATGCCTGTAATCCCGCTACTCAGGAGGCTGAGGCAGTAGAATTGCTTGAACCCAGGAGGCAGAGGTTGCAGTGAGCCAAGATCACGCCGCTGCACTCCAGCCTAGGACAACAGAGCAAGACCCTGTCTCAAAAAATGAAAGCACATACACACACACACACACACACACACACACACACACAGAGAGAGAGAGAGAGAACAGGAAAAAATATGCGTGGGTAAAATAAATGGTGCCCTAAGGCTCAAAGGTAGTAGGGAAAGAAGTTGAGACCTCATCACCTATGCCACATAAGCTCACTGCTGGGAGTCTGTTCTGCTTTGTGATTCTTACTGCTTGTGTTGACTCCCCACCTTTGGGGTGACATGACCACACCCATCACAGTCATTTCCTGAACTCTTCTTAGCACAAGGTCAGGCACACAGCAGGTAAAGGAAAGATCAAACGACTGAGCGCTGGAGGCATCAGGCCTTCCCAGGAGAGGGAGGATGCTCTTGTCCCCTTCCTGCCTCTTTAGCTCCCAGATACAAGTCCCTACATGGAGGGCAGCTGTGAGGCTGGGGAAAATCTCAGAATGCCTAGGTGGAAGGCATCCTAAGAGTCTTCTACGCTGGCCGGGTGCGGTGGCTCACGCCTGTAATCCCGGCACTTTGGGAGGCCAAGGTGGGCAGATCATGAGGTCAGGAGATCGAGACCATCCTGGCTAACATGGTGAAACCCTGTCTCTACTAATATATAAAAAATTGGCCAGCCATGGTGGTGTGAGCCTTTAGTCCCAGCTACTCAGGAGGCTGAGGCAGAACTGCTTGAACCCAGGAGGTGGAGGTTGCAGTGAGCCGAGATCGTGCCAGTGCACTCCAGTCTGGGCAACAGAGCGCGACTCTGTCTCAAAAAAAAAAAAAGTCTTCTACGCCAGTCTGCCTCCAGCCATCTGGAGAAGATGACTGATTGGGAAACAGCACTCAGCCAAGGGCCCTGCTCCACAAAGACTAGGAAAGCAATGCTAAGTTGCCAACAGGTCACCTAAGCTGGGCCCCTTCTAGTGTTCCACTTGGGCAGAGGAGTTGAGAACCCTGTCCCCAGAGTCTGGTATCTGCAGGGGAGCCCAGGCCAGAGTTCGGCACCCACCCAAGAATATAACCATGCCCACCTTGCTGCGAGATCCGCTTCACCAACAGGTTGAGCTGTTCCACCACCACCTTCTTCTCACTCTTCATCAGGTGGGAGAAACAGCTCTTCAGAGCAGAGGCCACAGCCTGGGAGTCACGGCTCATGCTCTGCTTCAGGTGTGTTGCTGCATCACCTCCAATCAGGACCTGGAACTCGGGTACCTCTGCAGGAAGGCCAGGCCCAGGGCCCATATCAGGAATGTTAAGATGGAACCCACACAAGTAGGGAGTTGGAAGAGGCGTTCCCATCCCAGCCCTAACCAAAGTGCCAGCAGTGATAAGCAAACTTTGCAGTGGAAACCAGTCACTCACCACCAGCCCTTGGCAACCACACCTGAGCCTGGTCTGGCCCACTGGCTCCAAAAACTGCTTCATGAGGCCCTTCAGTGCCTGTGACATGTGACCTCTGTTCTCCGCCAATGTTCCTACTATCATCTGGGTTCCCTAGGTATCCCTGGCCCAATACACATGCCCTCAGCATTCTGCCCAACTTACTCTTCAGAAAGGTTACAATCTCCTCAACAGGCCGGAAGCCACACAAGCCCTGGAAGGGGGTGAGGGCAATGGCCATCTCTGGCTTATGGTTGGCATCGGGGTAGTGCTGTGGAGCCTGGAGGTGTAGCTTCTCTGCCAGCTCCTGTGGGGTGGCCAGGGGAAGAGGAGGACGGTGAGGGTAACCATTAACTAGCAGGGACACCAGTGCTACCCAGCCCCTGCTCTCTACCCTCCTCAGTCGCAGGATGGCAGTGGTTGCCTACTTCTGGCAAGGAGCCCAGTCAAAGCATGATGCAGAAACTTGGAGTTCAGCCTACCCAGGGTAGGGAAATGGGCCAAATCCAGGGGACAGCTGGGGTGGATTCTAAGAGGCTTGGTCTGTGAATCAGGAAACCCAAACACCAGGCCAAGCTCTGACATGAACAAGCTGTGTGGCTTTCAGCAAATCCCTCCATTCTCTGGGTCTTACTTTGTGTATCTAGAAATAAGGCGTTTTGGCTGGGTGCAGAGGCTCACGCCTGTAATCCCAACACTTTGGGAGGCTGAGGCAGGCAGATCACTTGAGGAGTTTGACACCAGCCAGGCCAACATGGTGAAACCCCGTCTCTACTAAAGATACAAAAATTAGCCAGGCATGGTGGCACATGCCTGTAAATCACAGCTATTTGGGAAGCTGAGGCAGGAGAATTGCTTGAACCAGGAGGAGGAGGTAGCAGTGAGCCGAGATCACACCATTGCACTCCAGCCTGGGTGACAGAGTGAGACTCCATCTCAGAAAAAACAAAAAGGAGTTTGGATCCACAATTACTTAGGATAGGACTCAGGCTTGTGTAGGGAGACTCCATGGGGTGGAGCTGAGGGTACCTGCCCTGCCCTGCAAGTTGAACTCTTCCTGAAAGCAGATGAGTAAATGGCAGATACGAATAGACCTGGGCTAGGTGAGGGAAGACCAGGAACAAGCCCCTTGGAATGAGCTTAGAGAAACCCCTGGCACTGGCCACTCAGCTGTTTGCTTAGACTTAGTTGCTGCATGTGTCACCACCATCTGGCTTTGCAGAGCTAAACTGGGAGTTGTCAGCCTGGATTTGGCCTTGGGCAGGAGCCTGGCATGGGTGGGGTAAAAGCGGCAGTAAAAGTCATGGGAGGGCCTCAGCATAAGCCTTACTCTACCCTGACCTCTGCACCCTACTCTGTCCTTTACCTTGTTGGGGTGTGCCTGGATGGACAGGGCTGTTTCGACTGAGAGCACTTTGAAGAGGAAGGGCAGGTTGCCATTAAAGGTGTCCTTGACCTTTGAGCCCAAGCTGTCCTGGTTCTCAGCAATCCACTGTCCAAGGGTTTTCTGTGAGATGCGGTTGTCAAGGATCTTGGCATCCCCTCGGGGGTGAGTCCCCATCCACAACTGGAAAAACAGGAAATTTGGGAGTGGGGGGAAGAAATCTGGCACCCCGAGTTGGCCTGTCCCAAATGGTTATGCTGTGCTCCCCACAGGGCAACTGAGTCCTAGGAAAGGCCTCCCAGGTCTGAATACAAATGTTCATGCCATCATGGACATACAGGCAGCAGACCCAGGTCCTGTGAGGGGTTAACATACATCTTCCAGTTTCAGAAGCAGGGGTAAAAGCCTTCCTATGCTTTGGCTTTTTCTCCACTAAATAGGCAGGATAAATATTTTAGGTTAATAAAAATGCAAAAGAAAACAGTCGAAGTAAAAAAACTTAATTGTCAAAGATGGCGGAATTAAAATTCACTAAGTGCTGAGAGTGGCTGGGGGAGGAGAATGCTGGAAATCTCAGCCTATTATGATAAAACCTCTCTTCTTGTGGTACCACGATAGTCTATCAGCCTGAAGAGCCAAGTGGGCCTCCTCCCTCTTTGCTGCCTCACCCTTCCCAGCTGATTCTTACTTGTCTCAGGCCCTTTCTCCTGACCTGCGGGGAGAGTAGGCTGAAATAGGGCCCGAGGCTCACCTCTGCATAGGGCTTGTCCTCTGCGATCTGGGCCAGTGGGTCACTGCTGGCCAGCAGCCGCGCCACTTCGCTGTTAGAACCCATCTTCCCCCAGGCATACTGCTGCACCGCACAGGAAAGTGGGAATACTGGGGGTACAGACAGAGGGTCAGCTGCCGCTCCACTCCTCAGGCCCCACCTTAGTGTCCCGGGAAACCAGGCAAGAGCTGGGGGTGCTCACTTGGGAGAGTCAAATAACGGGTTTGTAGGCTGTTGGACGAGACCCACCTCCGCTGCAGGCCTCGATGTTCCCAGCTGTCAGATGGGCAGCAAGGACCTTGTGCTGACCTGAGGCCGGGTGGCGAGGAGGGAGTGGGCGGTACCCATCCCACGGCACCCAGTCTGGAAGGCCCCCTCCCCTCGGAGGTCAATCCCCATTGCAGGTGACCCCTCCTCTGCCTGGCACCCACCCATCTTTCCGCAGAGCCCCAGGAGTGGACTCAACCTGGCCGACTATCCCAGGATTCGTCCCCAGGACGCGCCTCACCCACCACACTTGCCGACACCACGGCCAATGGCTCACCTCGCGGAACGGCCATACTCGCCCCTTAACGCTTGGCTTAAGCTCGTAAGCCTTTCCCGGCAGACCCCGCGGCCCTCTGCTCCCAGAGCTTCATGGGAAATGTAGTTCCCAGAGCGTTCCGCTCGGCCCATGGGCACCCGGCCAGAGGCTTCCGGCCGCAATTTTCGGTCTCTGCATTCATTCATTCCTTCCGTCGCCGGACACAAAGGTATTGAAAACCAGCTAAGTACCACGCACAGTTCTAAAGGCTGGAGTATACATCAGAAAGCAAGATAGCCTTCCCTCTGCCTTTGTAGAGCGCTTACATTCTAGTGAAGGCAAGACCGACAAGTATTGTAAGCAAATCACGTAGTGTGTTGAAAGGTCAAGGCCACAAAAAGTAAGGGGGGGCAGGTAGAAGTGGGAGTCAGTTTACAGAATTTCAAAGGCTATCTGGGCAAGCCTTATTGAGGTGAGGTTTGGGCCCAGACTTGGCGGTGAGGAACGCAGGAGTGTTCTGTGGGGAAGGAAATAGCCACAGCGGGAGCCAGAGCAAGGCGGCAATATGGGACTGTGCTGGGCATGTTCGGGAGTGACCAGCAAGGAGGCCACTGTGGCTGGAGCAGAGTGAGCAAGAGAGGGGCAGTGAGGAAGTCCGAGAGGAGAGGCGAGGGCAGAGCTTTGCAGGCTATTGTGAGGACTGGGTTTTACTCAGTCTCTCAGCAGTTAGAGATTTGAGCAAAGAATTGCTGTGATGTGAGTAGGGACATACTAGTGATGATGGTAAATGTCACATGTAACGCCCTTCACTTCTCTGAGCTTTGTAGAATGGGGTGAATAATGCCAGCCTGATACGCTTGTTGGAGGGTCAGATGGGATGATGTGTGACATCTGTAAGGTAGTCAGTGCTCTGTGCTCCTCTGATCCTTCCTGTCCCAGGTGCTGCAGAAAGTCAGAACCCCAACTCCTCCTCCAGGCTGAGCTGCTTACAAGTTGCACACAGAAAAGTCAGGGGAGTTACCAAGAGCTATGCATAGGGAAGGATGGGGTTGGGCCTTGGCTCTGCAGTAATCTTGCTGTATCCTGTGGAGAAAGGCGTTGACATCCAGACCTCCCCAGTCAACAGCTTCCTAGGAGGAGGGCAGTCAGCTGGAGGGACTCAGGAGCACAGCAGTAAAAGCTCCAGGGAACCTGGAATGAGGGGTTACAGTTCCCGAGTCTACCCTCATCACCTTGGCAATACCCTGATTCCCACAGCCTCTACCTCATGTGCCCAGGGGAAAGAGGGGATGCTGTTTTCCCTGTAATGCTCTGCCCAGGTGTGGGTATTTACCTCACCTCCCCTGGGGTCCTCTGGCCCAGATAAATCAGCCTGCATTTCAAAGGAAGCTTTACCACACACTAAAGAATAATAAAATGGATAACACAAGACTCATGAAACAACGTAGCTCAATAACTTCTACTTTGGAATACCACTCCTTCCCCTCATCTCCACTCCCCAAGTGATATGGTTCAGCTCTGTGTCCCCACCCAAATCTCTTCTCGAATTGTAATCCCCACATGTCGAGGGAAGGACATGGTGGGAAGTGACTTGATCATGGGGGTGGTTCCCCACGCTGTTCTCATGATAGTGAGTTCTGACCTGAGCTGATGGTTTTATTTTATTTATTTATTTTCCTTTTTTTTTTTTTTTTAAGACAGTCTCGCTCTTATCCGCCAGGCTGGAGTGTAATGGCATGATCTCGGCTCACTGCAGCCTCTGCCTGGTTCAACCAATCCTCCTGCCTCAGCCTCCCAAATAGCTGAGATTACAGGCGCCCGCCACCATGCCCTGCTAATTTTTGTATTTTTAGTAGAGACAGGGTTTCACCGTGTTGGCCAGGCTGGTCTTGAACTCCTGACCTCAGGTAATCCGCCTGCTTCAGCCTCCCAAAGTGCTTGGATTACAGGCATGAGCCACCGAGCCCGGCCAGAGCTGATGGTTTTAAACTGTGGCACTTCCTCATTCTCACTGTCTCCTGCTGCCATCTAAGACGTGCCTTGCCTCCCCTTCACCTTCTGTCATGATTATAAGTTCCTGAGGCCTCCCCAGCCATGTAGAACTGTGAGTCAATTAAACCACCATTTTTTTTTTTTTTTTTTTTTAAGCGAAGCGTTCTTGTTCCATTGCCCAGACTGGAGTGTAGTGGCACGATCTCGGCTCACTGCAACCTCTGCCTCCTGGGTTTTAAAAAGCCTTGCTTGTAAGCCATTGTGGAGTTCCAGTCTTAAGTATTAGCTGCCTGATTCTCCTTGCTTGGCATCTGCAATAGTTGTCACACTTTCTTTTGCTGCAGGTCCCAGTGTCACTGTTTGGCCTTTTTTTTTCTTTGAAACAGAGTCTTCCTCTGTTGCTCAGGCTGGAGTGCAATGGCAATCACAGTTCATTGCAGCTTCTACTTCCAAGACTCAAGTGATCCTCTCACCTCAGCCTCTTGAGTAGTTGGGATTATAGGCGCATGCCACCACGCCCTGCTAACTTTTTTATTTTTTAGTTTAAGAGATTGGGTCTCTGCCGGGTGCAGTGGCTCACGCCTGAAATCCCAGCACTTTGGGAGGCCAAGGAAGTCAGGAGTTCGAGACCAGCCTGACCAACATGGTGAAACCCCATCTCTACTAAAAATACAAAAATTAGCCAGGCATGGTGGCACGTGCCTGTAATCCCAGCTACTCAGGAGGCTGAGGCAGGAGAAT
>NW_016108072.1:133451-135335 GCF_001604975.1 Cebus imitator | reverse complement strand
TTTTGAGACAGAGTCTCCCAGGCTGGAGTGCAGTGGCAAGGTCAGAGCTCACTGCAACCTCCACCTCCTGAGCTCAAGTGATCCTCCCACCTTAGCCTCCTGAGTAGCTGGCACTACACCACCACGCTTGGCTAATTTTTGTATTTTTTGTAGAGATAGAGTTTTGCCACATAGCCTAGGCTATTCTCGAATTCCTGAGCTCAAGGGATCCACTGTCCTCAGCCTCCCAAAGAGCTGGGATTACAGATGTAAGCTACCGCACCTGGCTGCAGCTATCTTTTATTGTTATAATAATGGCAGGAAGCAGACAAATCTTAGGCAGACAGGGACAGGTCCCCAGTGAAAACAAACCTTCAAACCTTCAAAGCCTGAAAGCCAAGCTACAAGTTCTGGGTAAATCCATGGACTGGATTGAGAATTTCTCTTCCTGTTTGGTGCACTTTCCTCTGATTGATCCCCACCCTTCACCTATTTTACATATACCAACCCTTCCCTAATTGGTTTCTTACACTGTTGTGCCTATCTTTGAGTGCTGCCTTTGTTTTAGCCTTTTTTGCATACTCAGAAACCAATCAGCATGTACTCCCCCATTCTGAGCCCATAAAAGCCCCAAACTCAGCTACACTGAGAGGAAGACCACCCTACTTCAGGTGGATGACTCCCCTTGCATCTTCCTTTTCACTGAGAGCTGTTTAGTGGCTCAATAAAGCTCTTTGTCCTCCTCACCCTTCAGTTCTCAATGTAACCTCATTCTTCTTGGGTGTGGGACAAGAACTTGAGACCCACTGAACATGGGTAAAAAGAAGGCTGTATCACTCGTTTTCTGCCTTCCACTGGCAGAGGTCAGCTGCCTCATGTGATGGGAAGCAGTGGTGGGGCCAAGCCAGTCCTGGAACTACAGGCTGGAATGGGGCAATGGGACTGACATAGCTGTTAACATACTGGCTGCTGTCCATTGAGCTCTAGACAGCAGGACTAAAAGAGCTATTAGCATGCTGTAACATCCCTTCTGGGTCTTTGGGGTCACAGGCATCCCTGTTCAGACACCACTGTGTTCCCCTCAATATGACACATCTGGTCCAGCTGCAAGCCCTGCATGGAGCCAACTCCTGTGTCTGTGCTTGGTATGGCGGCCAGACCCCATACTTCCTCACTGACTCACCTCCTTCCTCCAGGGGCTGAGTGCAGGGATCCGCACTGGAGTGCAAGCCAAGCGTGGCCCAGTGGGCTGAGTAGATGGGGCATCCTGCAGCAAGCCCAGGCCTGAGCAAGGCCTAGGCAGGGTGTCATCAGCTGGAGACCTCCAACTGGCAAAGTGGCTGAGAAAAAAATCCTGCATCATTATACACTGGGTATGGCCAGAGTCAGGCCTTTGTTCCTCCTTATCTGGGGTCTATGTGACAGCAGTAGGCATTTTCCATCTGATAGGGGTCTGGGTTTCTGGAAAACAACTCAAGGCCATATGACTGCCAGGTGCAGTAGGTAGCTCATGCCCATAATCCCAGCACTTTGGGAGGCAGAGGCAGCCGAACTCCTGAGTCAGGAGTTCAAGACCAGCCTGGCTAACGTGGTGAAACCCCGTCTCCACTAAAATATAAAAAAAATTAGCTGGGCATGGTGGTGCCCTCCTATAATCCCAGCTACTTGGGAGGCTGAGGCAGGAGAATTGCTTGAACAACAGAATGAGACTCTGCCTCAAAAAAGAAACAAAAAGCTTCCAGATAGCTGAACATATGGTCCCTGGAAGTCACTGGAGGGTGGTCCTCCAGAGAGGGCATGGAAACACCACACTCCTTCCCACGAGCCTTACTCCATGCATCTCTTCCATCTGGCTGTTTATCTGTATCTTTTGTAGTACCTTAGAAAACTTTAAAAAAAAACTTA
>NW_016108072.1:125192-131196 GCF_001604975.1 Cebus imitator | reverse complement strand
CAACAAAGATCAAAAGAAGCAAAGAAGGATATTACATAATGATAAAAGGATCAATGTAACAAGAAGAGCTAACGATCCTAAATACATACGCACCCAATACAGGAATACCCAGATATATAAGACTTATAAAGAGACTTAGACTCCCACACAATAATAGTGGGAGACTTCAACATCAATATCAGACAGATCAATGAGACAGAAAGTTAACATCGGTATCCAGGACTTGAACTCAGATCGGGAACAAGTAAACTTAATTAACATTTATAGAACTCTCCACTTTAAATACACAAAATATACACTTTTATCAGTACCACATCACACCTATTTACAGGTTTAAATGAAATATTGGTTGGCTGTTTGTTAGTTATTTTCTTCCCTCATTTTTTTTTTCCATGTCTCTATTACTAAACACAATTACAGGCATACCCATTTTTAGACTGCATTCTAGCCTGGGCAATAAAGCAACACCGCAGTTCTCTCTCCCTCTCCCTCTTCCTCATTCTTCCTCTCCTTCATTTTTTCTTTTCTTTTTTTTTTTTTTTATTCTTTCTCTTTCTTCCTTTCTCTCTTAAAATAAATAAAGAAATAGTGGGGCAGCCTTGTGGGACTGACCTTGTGAAATCTTGAAGCTGTCTTCACAGGGTTAACAAGAATACTAGACAGACATATATTTAAAATTCAGCATTAATCACGCTGGGCTGGGTGCAGTGACTCACACCTGTAATCCCAGCACTTTGGGAGGCTGAAGTGGGTGAATCACAGGTCAGGAGATGGAGACCATCCTGGCAACGTGGTGAAAACCCGTCTCTACTAAATATACAAAAGTTAGTGGGGCATAGTGGCATGCACCTGTAGTCTCGAGTGCTTGGGAGGCTGAGGCAGGAGAATCACTTGAACCCAGGAGGTGGAGGTTGCAGTGAGCCGAGATCGCACCATTGCACTCCAGCCTGGTGACACAGACAGAGACTCTGTCTTAAATAAATTAAAAAAATAAAATTAAGCATTAATCAGGCCGCACTTAGGCCCACACTTCTTGTAACCAAAAGTCACTGCAGCACTAGATACTGACCATCTGCATCCACTGTTCCTATAATAGAATGTCTGATGTTAGAATCATAAAGCTTTTGTTTAAGAATTGCTTAAGAGGGGCCGGGCGTCGTGGCTCATGCCTGTAATCTCAGCACTTTGGGAGGCCGAGGCAGGCAGATCACCTGAGGTCAGGACTTCAAGACCAGCCTGGCCAACAGGGTGAAACCCTGTCTTTAAAAAAAAAAAAAAAAGAATTGCTTAAGATATTTTTTTAGATCCTAATTCCAGGGGAACAAGTGATGCCAAATAGTTTAAAGACTCCTGACCAGGTCCGGTGGCTCATGCACTTTGGGAGGCCAAGGAAGAAGAATCACTTGAGCCCAGGAGTTTCAGACCAACTTGGGCAACATGGCAAAACCCTGCCTCTACACAAAATACAAAAATTAGCCAGGTGTGGTGGCATTCGCCTGTGGTCCCAGCTACTCAGGAGGCCGAGATGGGAGGATTGCTTGAGCCTAGGAGATTGAGGCTGCAGATTGCTCTACTGTACTCCAGCCTAGGTGACAGAGCAAGAAAGATACTGTCTCAAAAAAACAAAAACAACAACAAAAAACAAGCCAGGTGCAGTGGCTCATGCCTGTAATCCCAGCACTTTGGGAGGCCAAGGTGGGCGGATCATCTGAGGTCGAGACCAGCCTGACCAACATGGAGAAACCCTGTCTCTACTGAAAAAATACAAAATTAGCCAGGTGTGGTGGTGCATGCCTGTAATCCCAGCTACTCAGGAGGCTGAGGCAGGAGACTCACTCACTTGAATCCAGGAGGTGGAGGTTGCGGTGAGCCGAGATTATGCCTTTGCACTCCAGCCTGCACGACAAGAGGGAAAGTCTATCTAAAAAAAAAAAAAAAAAAAAAAAAAAAGACCAGGCACGGCACAGTGGCTCAGGCCTGTAATCCCAGCACTTCAGGAGGCTGAGGTGGGTGGATCATGAGGTCAGGAGATGGAGACCATCCTGGCCAACATGGTGAAACCCTGTCTCTACTAAAATATAAAAAACTAGCCGGGCATGGTGGTGGGCGCCTGTAGTCCCAGCTATTTAGGAGGCTGAGGCAGGAGAATCTCTTGAACCCAGGAGGCGGAGGTTGCAGTAAACCCAGACCACGTCACTGCATTCCAGCCTGGCGACAGATCAAGACTCCATCTCAAACAAACAACAAAAAGCCAAACATCAAAAAACAAAAACCAACCAAGCAAAACTCCACACTTTGGCCCACTCCAAAACCTTTAAAATCCCTAACCCCTTCAGCAGAACTTTGAAAAAGAAAAAAAATTAAAATAAATAAATAAATAAAATCCCTAACCCCGGCCGGTTGTGGTGGTTCATGCTTGTAATCCCAGCACTTCAGGAGGCTGAGGCAGGCAGATCATGAGATCAAGAGATCCAGACTATCCTGGCCAACATGATAAAACCCCATCTGTACTAAAAATACAAAAATTAGCTGGGTGTGGTGGCGCACACCTGTAGTTCCAGCTACTTGGAGGTTGAGATCACTCCACTGCACTCCAGCCTGGCGACAAAGCGAGACTCTGTCTCATAAAAACAAACACAAAATCCTCAGCCTGACCAGGCATGGTGGTTCATGCCTGTAATCCCAGCACTTTGGGAGGCCGAGGCAGGCAGATCACCTGAGGTCAGGAGTTCAAGACCAGCCTGGCCATCATAATGAAACCCCGTCTCTACTAAAAAAATTAGTCGGGCACAGTGGCAGGTGCCTGTAATCCCAGGAGAATTGCTTGAACCAGGGAGGGAGAGGTTGCATTGAGCCGAGATCATGACCCTGGGTGATGGAGTGAGACTCCATCTCAAAAAAAAAAAAAAAAAAAAAAAAAATCCCGGCCTGCGCCTCTGCGGTTGCGGTTAGGTCCAGAGGTCCCTAGCGGGATGGTGCCTCGGTGCCAGGTTGAAGTATTGTATTTTGCAAAAAGTGCTGAAATAACAGGAGTTCGTTCAGAGATCATTTCTGTGCCACAAGAAATAAAAGCATTGCAGCTGTGGAAGGAGATATCCTGGATTGGCTGCTGCTAGAAATCAGGTCATATTTGCCGTTCGTCAAGAATATGTCAAGCTTGGAGATCAGCTCCTCCTGCTTCAACCAGGAGACAAAATTGCTGTTATCCCCCCCATTAGCAGAGGGTAGTGCTTTTGAGCCATATAGAGGAGATATGGATGAAGTTGAAGAGAAATCTAAAAACATTATAAACTTTACTGCCGAGAAACTTTCAGTAGATGAAGTCTCACAATTGGTGATTTCTCCGCTCTGTGGTGCAATATCCCGATTTGTAGGGACTACAAGAAATAACTTTGAAGGGAAAAAAGTCATTAGCTTAGAATACGAAGCATATCTACCCATGGCGGATAATGAAGTCAGAAAGATTTGTAGTGACATTAGGCAGAAATGGCCAGTGAAACACATAGCAGTGCTCCATAGACTTGGCTTGGTTCCAGTGTCAGAAGCAAGCATAATCATTGCTGTGTCCTCAGCCCACAGAGCTGCATCCCTTGAAGCTGTGAGCGACGCCATTGATACTTTAAAAGCCAAGGTGCCCATATGGAAAAAGGAAATATACGAAGAGTCGTCATCTTGGAAAAGAAACAAAGAGTGCTTTTGGGCATCCAACAATTAATCACTTAACATTTTTAGAGCATGCAATCTTAACTTTGTTTATTATCATTGATCACATTTTGATTTTTTTTTCTCTCCACATTAGGATAGTTTACCGAAGTATAATCTCTTATATTATACCGGTAGGACAAAAGGGAGAAAAAGGAAGCAAGATAAATGGGTCTGTAGGATGAATCGTTATTGAAAATGGAACTAAAGATAGGAGGACTGCAGGAAAGAAATTGAATAATTTAAATGTGAGTAAAGATGTCTGTGCTAGACACGTCCTTCCATGACTAATTTCTAATTGAATCTCAACTCACATTGAGGTATGGGTCCTCCTCAGTGACTTTAACTGGCTCGGGAAGATACTCCCCCACTGACCCCACCTTAGCAGCCCCGTCCCGGTTCAGGGATAGCATTGTTACCAAGGATGCATAACAGGAATGTTGGCAGAACTGGAAACTATTAAAAAATCATTATCAGACAGTCTTGATATTGTATATTTTTAGAAATATATTAAAAATAATAAACTGAAACTCATGATTTCAAAAGTTAAAAAAAAAAAAAATCCCTAACCCTAAACTCCTTGGGGAGATAGATTTAGGGTTTTCTCCCATGCCCTCATTAGGTCACCCTATGATTAAACAAACATTTTTCCTTGCTGCAACCCGGTGCCTCAGCACGCTGATTTCCTCTGGTAATGAACTTACTGCAGTTACAATCTGACGCTATCTCCAGGTAGAAAGTGTCAGAATTAAATTAAATTGAAGGACACCCAGTTAGGGTCTGCTACAGAATTGTTTGATGTGTGGAGAGACAACCCCCACACATCAGGTGTCAGAAGTGTTGTGGTGAATGACTGTTGAGCGAGTCTGTAGTTGTGAGGGAGAAAAAGACACTGCTTTTTTCGTCAATTCTCAAAACAACCCTGTGAGACTGTAACTGCCCAACAGTTTCCCCTTGCCTGCTACCTAGGCAGAGCCAGTTTATCAAGACAGGGAAATTGCAATGGGGAAAGAGTAAATTCATGCAAAGCCAGCTGTGCAGAAGATAGTTTTATAACTCAAATCAGTCTTCCTGAGCATTCGGGCATCAGAGTATGTATGTATGTATGTATGTATGTATGTATGTATGTATTTATGACAGAGTCTTGCTCTGTAGCCCAGGCTGGAGTGCAGTGGCGTGATCTTGGTTTACTGCAACCTCCACCTCCCAGGTTCAAGCAATTCTCTGCCTTAGCCTCCGGAGTAGCTAGGATTACAGGCATGCACCACCACATCTGGTGAATGTTGTATTTTTAGTAGAGAATTTTGTGTTTTTTGTTTTTAGTAGAGAATCTTGTTTTTTTTTAATTTTTTAAATTTTTTTAGAGATGGGGTTTCTCCATGTTGGTCAGGCTGGTCTTGAACTCCCGACCTCAGGTGATCCTGCCCGCCTCGGCCTCCCAAAGTGGTGGGATTATAGGTGTGAACCACCACACCCAGGCGGGACAGGCAATTTCTAAGGGGATACAAAATGAATTATTCCACATCCTCCTACTTGTGTGCAGATATATCCTGAAGTAAAGCTGAGCTGAACCCTAAAGGGTAGTCGGGATTTAGACAGGAGAGAGGAAGGTGAAAGAAATGGATGACCAGGTGCACTGGTGTGTAGCCAAAGTGGGAGGATCAATTGAAGCCATGAGTTCAACACCAGCTTATGCAACAAAGCAACACCCTGTCTGTAAACACACAAACAACAAATAAAAGAAATGGATGAGGGAATGAGGAGAACAGTAAAATAGTCACTAAATGTGTATCATGCATGTGGGCTGGGTGCAGTGGGTCATGCCTATAATCCCAGCACTTTGAGAGGCCGAGGTGGACAGATCATTTGAGGTCAAGACCAGCCTGGCCAACATGGTGAAACCCAGTCTCTACTAATATTACCAAAACAAAACAAAAAACAATTAGTTGGGCATGGTGGTACATGCCTGTAATCCCAGCTACTCAGGAAGCTGAAGCAGGAGAATCGCCTGCACCCAGGAGGCAGAGGCTGTAGTGAGCTGAGATCATGTCACTGCACTCCAGCCTGGGTGAAAGAGTGAGACTTTGTCTCAGAAAAAACAAACAAACAAACAAAAACACACACAAAAAATAAATGTGTATCATGTGCTTTATACTATGTTAGTGACAGAAATACAACAGTGAGCAAAACAGACCTCAGCCCTACCCTCATGGAGCTTCCAGTCTAGTGGAGGAGACAGAGACAGGAATAAAGAACCACCTATACACGTATTTTTTTTTTTTTTGAGACGGAGTTTCGCTCT
>NW_016108072.1:113926-123647 GCF_001604975.1 Cebus imitator | reverse complement strand
TTAAAAACAGGGTCCTGATATGTTGCCCAGGGTGGTCTCGAACTCCTGGCTTCAAGTGATCCTCCCACCTCTGCCTCCCAAAGTGCTGGGATTACAGGCATGAGCCACACACCCAACCCTTGAAGTTAATTAACCATCAATTAATTTCAATTAATGGAAATTAATTGAAAAATTTTAACGAAGTTTTGTGATAATTTCGCTCCCTTTAAACAGATCTTTGATTACAACATGAAAACAATAGATTAAAGCAAAAAATAAATAAATAAAACAATAGATTAACAGCAATTAACAGCACTGTATTAGTCCAGGGTGAAAATGACAGTGGATGGGATTCGATGACAGCAGAGATGAATAATACCAGAGAGATCCAAATAAATAAGGTGGATTTGGCCAGGCAGTGGCTCATGAGTATAATTCTAGCACTTTAGGAAGCCAAGGCGGGAGATAACTTCAGCCGGGGAGTTTGAGACCAGCCTGGCCAACACAGTGAGACTCCCATCTCTACAAAAAATCGATAAATTAGCTGGTATGGTGACGACCAGCTGTAGTCCCAGCTACTCAGGAGGCTGAGGTGGGAGGATCGCTTGAGCCCTGGAGCTCGAGGCTGCAGTGAGCCATGATCGCCTCACTGCCCTCCCGCCTGGGCGACAGTGAGACCCTGTCGCAATAAAACAAAAAAAACAAAACGGAGTTGTGGAGAGTGAAGCAGCTACCTCCCCAATGATGGAGGAGGCTCTGTTGCTGAATTCCTTCATTCACTTACTAAATGCTTGATGCCCAGGTTCAAGTCCCAACTCAGGTCCCAAAGCTGATGCGCCCAGGAACCGTCATCCCTAAAACGATGAAACGACATCAGAGGACGAGCCGCCCTAAAAGAAGCAGGCTCAGCTCGGGTGGAGGGCTGCTGGATGGTCCTTGCATTTCTCTCTCCCGGAACACGTTCTGCAGAGGAGACGCTTTCCTAGTTCTCCCAAAGCTCACCTGTCACTTTTGTCCTCGGCCCTTGGACCGGTTTGGACTTCTTTCCAAACTTGCTCTCCAGGGAAGTGAAAGGGCTGTTTACTGTCCCATTTTTCAGAGTTTGCTTTAGAAACGTAAAATCGTAAAGTATCAGACTGATAAGCAGTTGGGAAGGACTCCGGCCACGCCTCTGGCTCCGTAGACCCTCGGCCGAGACCCCCAAAACCCCGGCAGAGCGAAGCTGTGGACGGAAGCCGAATGCCCACCCGTCGCCTATTGTGGCCCAGGCAGGGGGGCGGAGCGGACCTCGGTGACGTCACAGAGTCACGCCCCCGGGGGAGGGCGCCAGGCCAACGCCAGAACTGCTGCCTCGATCCCGGAAGTGGAGGGTCAACACGAAGCGCCGCTGGGTCTAGGTGCCCGGAGGCAGCAGCGTTCTAGGAGCTTACCCGCTGGCCCCCGATCGCCATGTCGCTTTTCGACACCAACCCCTTCGCGGACCCAGTGGATGTAAACCCCTTCCAGGTAGAGCCCTCCCGCTCCACCCAGCTCCCAGATTTCTCCAGGGCCAAGGGCCGCCGCCCGAGCCTCCTTTGCCAGAGCCGGGAGACGTGGCTAGGACGGACGGGTCATATGCCCAATGGGAGAGCGGACTTTGAGGTGTGACCTATCGTAACGCGTGGAGGGCGGGACTAGCAGCAGGTGGAACTGCAGAGGAGGCGGGGCGCTGAAACCTTGGAGGGAGTGGGGTCTTCTAGTACCCAGAGACGTAGTCGGTCCGACTGGGCTGTGCTGGGGAAGGTGACTGGAGCAGGCACGGTCGGACCCTTAGGGAGGTCCCCTGGCTTCACGGAGAATCGAAATGTGGCTATCACATTCCCTCGTTCTTGGGTAGACACCTGTCTTGTCACCTTAGGAGAGGGGGGGGCAACCACATAATGAGGAGTTGGCGAAGCCTCTGGTGGGGTGGGAAAATGTGGGAAAAGCCCAGGACACCTGCCACCACTCCACCACCAGCCAAATACAGGAGAGCCCTTGAGATTTGTCAGGGAAAGAAGACTGGGAGAGGGCGCGAAGGTAGCCTAAGTTGAAAAATGGCCTTGATAAAAATTCCACACTTTGGCCATGGGTCTAGTTTGGAGTGGGTTTTGACCCGAAAGCCCGAGTTAGGGAGGGAGGAGAGATGAGGGTGGCTCTAAAAGAGTCTGGACCCACAGGGAACGTTTGTCTGATGGACCCGTGTGTGGTGACAGCATAGTTGAGATGCACTGACCTGTGAGTTGGCCTGACCTTTTGAACAGCAACTGAGGAAGAAACAGCCTTCCTGCATTTTTTTTTTTTTTTTGACACAGGGTCTTGCTCTGTTGCCCAGGCAGGAGTGCAGTAGCACAATCTTGGCTCACTGCAGCCTCAACCTCCTGGGTTCAAGTGATTCTTGTGCTTCAGCCTTCCAAGAAACTGGAATTACAGGTGTGCACCACCATACCTGGCTAATTTTTGTATTTTTAGTAGAGACGGGGTTTCACCTTGTTAGCCAGACTGGCCTCAAACTCCTGGCTTCAAGTGATCCACCCATCTTAGCCTCCCAAAGAGCTGGGATTACAGGCACGAGCCACCAGGCCTAGGCTTGCTCTTTCTTCTTTCCTTTTCTTTTCTCTTCTCTTTTTTTCTTTCTTTCTCTTTCTTTCTTCTTTCTTTCTTTCTTTCCCTCCCTCCCTCCCTCCCTCCCCTCCCTCCCTCCCTCCCTCTCTCTCTCTCTCTCTTTTCTTTTCTTTTCTTTCTTTCTCTTTCTTTCTTTTTCTTTCTTTTCTTCTTTCTTTTCTTTTCTGACAGTTTTACTCTTGTTGCCCAGGCTGGAGTGCAATCACGATCTCAAATCACTGCAACCTCCACCTACTGGGTACAAGCGATTCTCCTGCCTCAGTCTCCCAAGCAGGTGGGATTACAGGCATGCACCACCATGCCCAGCTAATTTTGTATTTTTGGTAGAGACAGGGTTTCTCCATGTTAGTCAGGCTGGTCTTGAACTCCTGACCTGAGGTGATCTACCCACCTCAGCCTCCCTAGGTGCTGGGATTACAGGTGTGAGCCACCACTTCTGGCCTCTTTCTTTCTTAAGACAGGGTCTCACTCTGTCGCCCAGGCTGTAGCACAGTAGAGGTCATGGCAGCCTTGACCTTCAGGGTTCAAATAATCCTCCCACCTCAGCCTCCTGAGTAGCTGGGACTACAGGCACGTGCCACTGGGCCTAACTCCTTTGAAAAAAAATTTTTATAGAGAAGGGGTCTCACTGTATTGCCCAGGCTGGTCTTGAAATCTTGGTCTCAAGCAGTCCTCTGGCCTCAGCCTCCCAAAGTGCTGGGATTGCAGGCATGAGCCACAGGACAGTCTTCCTATTTAAAGCCCACACCTTTCTGCCTTTGAGCTGAGAGCACAGGGATGATCTTTTTCTACCATGCGGGGCTGAACTCCCGTTAGCGCCAGAGCTCCTGTGCCTCTTGTTTCACGTCTGCTCAAAACCCATTCTAGGGAAGCTTGTTTATGCTGGCTGGTGAAATTATGAGCCCCGACGTTCTGCTCTGTCAGGATGTCATCAGGCACATAACTCACCCTGCTTGTCCTTTATTTTGGTCATTGGCAGCTTTTAAGTTTCCTGCAGGTGTCAGAGAAGTCCTTGAAGGAGTCCTTCCTGCGGTTCACTGTATGAGTTTTTCCACTTTGAATCACTTCAAGGGTCAGAACAAAATGAAAGGAGACCTGAACTAAATAATTATATGCTGTCAGGAGAGTGAAAATGTTTTGCTTCTTTATTGGTCTCAAGGTGTCTTAGCCAACAGGGGCCCTCAGGGCGAATTCTGATAGCTTGTTTCTTAGAACATCAGGGAATTTTGAACATTCCTCTTGTAGCTTAATGCTTCTTGACAGAGCCTTCGCAAGGACCTTGTCTTTTATGTAACAGTCACCTCTATTCATTGAGTAAAGGAAGAACATTTGCATTTTTTTTCCTGCCAATGTCTTCTGGTAACATACTTTACAAAACTGCTGTATAATACTGGGATTTGGGTTTTAGCAGGATCTTGGAGCCTTATGGGGTATGTGGTATGTGATGATTTTCTCTCCTCTGTGTGTGTGTGTGTGTGTGTGTTTTGTCAGAATCAAAAATAAAAAGTCTGCTGCTGTCTGACAGAGGGAGTCAGTTGTCTAAAGATGCAGAGAGCTTTTCTCCAGTGCTAGCAGTGGAAAAGACAGTTCTATCCTGTGTTCATAGCTGCTTGAAAGTCTTCAACCTCATCTGTAGCCCTAAACATGACTGTGCAAACTATGGTAGAAGTAACTTCTGCATTTTAGCAGGACAGTCTGTCCATCAGGCAGCCCCAGGATATGGCATGACCGGAAGCAGCTGTGGTGGGGAGTCCTGGGTGGGAAGAAGGCAGCTGGCTGGCTGGCTGTGACTTGCTCCTCCTCATCCTGGGCTGGGCTTTTCCTCTTGGCACTCAGTGTGGGGAGAAGCAGCTTTGGATGTGAGACCTCTGAGCTCCTGGTCAGAGCTGCCGGCCGTTTCCTTGAGACGGTGGTGTCTGCTTCCTTGACTGCCAGGGCTGCGATGTTGGGAGGTGCAGCCCTTGGGTGCCTGGGTGTGAGCCCAGCTTCATTTACTCAGGGTGTTGGCACCAAGTTCAGGAGAGAGCAGGTGGAGAGGCGATAGACTCAGAAACTGTCACACCTAGTCACTCTCTAGAACAGTCGTTTTTATTTCCGTCACGCAATGTAATGGTGGATTGCAAAAATAGACTTAGTGTTCAGAGTCCACGGTTGACAGAGCTGAGAATATTCCCAGAACTCTATTCTAACTTCTTCAGTTTAGAGATGAGGAAACCAAGACCTCAGTGGGGATTGTTTGTGCCAGAGTCATCAGCTGTTTAGCAGCAGGAAGGGGCTGACCTGGATCTCATTCCCAGGACTGTGCTGTTTTAAAGGTTTTGAAGCTCACACATTGGTGTTAAGCCGCACTGGGGCTATTTTAGGCTGGCTAAGGAGAGAATGGAATGTAACATTATCATGTTGTCACCATTCTCGAGAGAGTACTGGTAGTGGTGAAAGTAACAAATTAGTATTAGCTAAGCTACCTTTTTCTCCAGCGTGAGGAAATGGAATAATACAGATCTTCTTGTGCTTCTGTTTTGTTTTTTAAATTTTTAAATTTTTTATTTTTTATTATTGTTTGTTTCGTTGGTTTTTTTTTTTCCTGTTGTCCCCCCCCCGCCCCCGCCCCACCACTGGAAAACAGTTCTTGTGCTTTTTAAGACAGTTTTTAAAAATTTATTTATTTATTTATTTTAAAGACAGGGTTTCACCATGTTGGCCAGGCTGGTCGTGAACTCTTGACCTCAGGTGATCTTACTGTCTCAGCCTCCCAAACTGCTAGGATTATAGGTGTGAGCCACCATGTCCAGCCAGTTTGTTGTTTCTTTCCTTTCTTTTTTTTCTTTTCTTTCTTAAGATAGAGTCTCACTCTGCCACCC
Organism: Cebus imitator; assembly: GCF_001604975.1. NCBI lineage: Eukaryota > Metazoa > Chordata > Mammalia > Primates > Cebidae > Cebus > Cebus imitator. The sequence goes on along the minus strand of NW_016108072.1, from coordinate 118,164 downwards.
AGGCTGGAGTGCAATGGTGCAATCTCGGCTCACTGCAACCTCTGCCTCTTGGGTTCAAGTGATTCTCCTGCCTCAGCCTCCTGAGTAGCTGGGATTACAGGTGTGTGCCACCACACCAGCTAATTTTTTTGTATCTTTAGTAGAGATGGGGTTTCACCATGTTGGTCAGGCTGGTCTTGAACTCCTGACCTCATGATTTGCCCGCCTCAGCCTCCGAAAGTGCTGGGATTACAGGTGTGGGCCACCGTGCCTGGCCAAGCCTTGTGAATTGTTGAAAAAACAAACAGGTGCTTGCCGGGAGCGGTGGCTCACGCCTGTAACCCCAGCACTTTGGGAGGCCAAGGCAGGTGGATCACTTGAGGTCATGAGTTCGAGAATGGTCTGGGCAACATGGCAAAACTGCGTCTCTACAAAAAATAAAAAAAATTAGCTGGTGTGGTGGCACACAGCTGTAGACTCAGCTCCTTAGGAGGCTGAGACAGAAGGATTGCCTGAGCCTGGGAGGCAGAGGTTGCGGTGAACTGGGAGAGTACCACTGCACTCCAGCCTGGATAATAGAGCGAAACTCTGTCTCAAGAAACAAACAAAGTAAAATAAAGATTCACAAGGCTTGTTAGTTTGTTAAAGGCTCTGATAAATCCTACAGAAAGACATTGGCTTAGCTTTATTTGACCTAGCATTTCTCATAGTTACTCGACCATGAAATCTGTTTTCTGCTCACTCATTATATCCTTTGAAACTCCCAGTGCACCATTAAGTTGACTTCCTCATCCAAGTTTCATTCATTCATTCATTCATTTATGTTTTGAGATGGAGTTTCGCTCTTGTTGCCCAGGCTGGAGTGCAGTGACATGATCTCGGCTCACCACAACTGCCGCCTCCCAGGTTCAAGCAATTCTCCTGCCTCAGTCTCCTGAGTAGCTGGGATTACAGGCATGCGCCACCACGCCCAGCTAATTTTGTATTTTTTTTAGTAGAGATGGGGATTTTCCCATATTCCTCAGTCTGGTTTTGAACTCCTGATCTCAAGTGATCTGTCGGCCTTGGCCTCTCAAAATGCTGGGATCACAGGCATGAGCCACCATGCCCAGCTCCAAGGTTCACTATTAAGTGCCTGCTTCCATCATGCACTGAGGACATGGGCTTTTGTGACCTTTTTGTTGTGGGTGGTTATAACTGGGATTATGAGAAAACTGCACAGAAAGAGCTGTGAATGGGAAGTTAAGATATGTGTGTGCCACAGAGGTTTGCCCACCTCCTAGGAGGAAGCAGGAAACTGCAAGCCAAGTGTTGTTGATTTCACAGCCTCCACTGGCACACCCTAATTCCTCTGTTGGTTATGGTGGCTGCTCTGCATCCTCTATTTCCATCCTGCTTCGGAATGATCCAGGGTGTCTGCTCCCAAAAGTTTCTCATTAAGTCTTGTAAGGTGATGAAGGGGTGGAAAGCTAAAGGGAAGGATTGTACTGTCCATTTTTCAGCAGTGCACTAAAAATCAGACCACCCAGGCAAGTGCTGGGGCTGCTTTCCCACTTGGCACTTCTGCCAGATTATCCCAGGCAGACAGCATTGATCTTAAGGAGAGGAAGTGGAATAGGTGGTGGCATTAAACAGAGAAAGCCTTTCAGTGTTTGTAAGTTGCCAGCTCACACAATATCACTTTCACACGTTGGCTCCTTGCAGTTAAAAGATAATCTCGGTGTTGTGGCTGCTTCCCAAGGATTGGAAATATTTCTCTCCTGTGGGAAGAGAAAGTGGTGGCAGAAACATGATTTGGGTGTTAACAAAGTTCCTTGAATTTCCCTGTGCAGACTCTGGTACCTTCCCAGAGAGGGTCAGCCCCAGCTTGACTGTGAGTTTGGGAATTCTTGGAACCACCAGGTGGACCTGCGAGAGCTTTCCTGTGTAACAGAGCATTGTCTCAGGAAATTCGGAAATGGCAAGGTTCTTACAGCTTCACTTTGACTGCAGACAGCTGCCCAGATGGGAGGATTCCTGCCTTTATGCTTGGCACCCGGAGCCAGGCTGGGTGTTAAAACTTGGGTAGACAGACAGGTGAACTTTGATTCTTCTGTTAAGTCTTCTTTAGAAACACTTGGTGTAAGATAATCTTGTGTTCAGAGAAATAGTAATGTTTAACCAGGACAAACAAGGGGTACTTGCTGCTCATTCAGAGAAGAGTGCTGTGCACATTTGCAAGCTGTGACCCATCAGCAAGTGCTGCTTTGAGATGCTCACATGTTAGTGCACATCCCTGAAGCCGAGCTGCCCCGCAGGCCTGTGCAGGAGACCATGGTAAATGAGCACAGTATGTGGTCAATGGCTTCTGGCAGGAGAGCTAAGAAATGCTCACTGAGGCCGGGTATGGTGCCTCACGCCTGTAATCCCAGCACTTTGGAAGGCCAAGGCAGGCAGATCACAAGGTCAGGAGTTCGAGACCAACCTGGCCAATAAGGTGAAACCCCATCTCTACTAAAAATACAAAAATTAGCCAGGTGTGGTGGTGGGCACCTGTAGTCCCAGCTACTTGGGAGGCTGAGGCAGGAGAATCGCTTGAACCTGGGAGGTGGAGGTTGCAGTGAGCCGAGATCCTGCCACTGCACTCCAGCCTGGGTGATAGAACAAGACTGTGTCTCAAAAAAAAAAAAAAAAAAGAAACGCTCACTGAGAGTGACAGCATACCACAAGTGGGATGAGGGCAGTGTCCAAAGGAGCTGGGAGGGGTCTCAGGAGGAACGGCAGAGCCCTGTGCCACAGAGGGCTTGGGCCAAGAGCAGAAAGCCTGGCAGATGGGAAAACAGGGTTATTTATTTGTTTATTTATTTTTGTTTGTTTATTTATTTTTTGAGATGGGGTCTTGCTCTGTCACCCAGGCTGGAGTACAGTGGCGTGATCTCAGATCACTGCAACCTCCACCTCCTAGGTTAAAGCAATTCTCCTGCCTCAGCCTCCTGAGTAGCTGGGATTACAGGCATGTACCAGCAATGCCTGGCTAAATTTTGTATTTTTAGTAGAGATGGGGTTTTACCACGTTGGTCAGGCTGGTCTCAAACTCCTGACCTCAGGTGATCTGCCCCCTTTGGCCTCCTGGAATGCTAGGATTATGGGCATGGGCCACCACACCCAGCCAGAAAATGCTATTTTATTTTATTATTTTTTTTTTTAAATAAAGATGGGGGTTTCACCATGATGGCCAGGCTGGTCTTGAACTCCTGACCTCAGGTGATCCACCCACTTCGGGCTCCCAAAGTGCTAGGATTACAGGTGTGAGCCACCGCGCCCGGCCAGAAAATGATATTTTTGGGTGAAGGAGTGCCAAGAACCAAAAGTCGCTCCTGCTTGGTGTCACCCTGCACTCCACCCTCACCCCTGCACCCCCAGGCATATCCTCACTCTTAGATCAATGTCAGGCCTCCAAGTCCAAGCCTGGCCATTACAGCCTTGGTGACCCGCACATACCTCTGGACCTCTGGACGGTCCCCAGGAGCCAGAAAGTCTGAAGTCACCACAAGTAACCAGGTGGCCACAGAAAGAAGTGAAACAACTTGTTCCTGCCTCATCTACTTGCTGTCCCCCTGCAACCTGCAGCCATTGTTCCTGCTCAGCCTTGCAAAGCTTCCCCACTGGACATTGGGTTTCTCAAGATCCCCCTCTACCCCACCTTCCCCTCTGCTTGCAACCGATAACCCCCACCCTTATGACCATGTCTGTTTGTAATAAATGACCCCTACCCTTGTGACCATGCATCCAGTGATGCCCTTCCCCTCCCTAAAATAGATGACCACCTTTAACTGACCACTTGCCTATATTACCATTTACCTATAACACCAACTCCTATCCCACTGCCCTCTGCTGACTCTCTTTTCAGACCCAGCCCGCCTGCACCCGGGTGAATAAACAGCCGTGGTGCTCACACAAAGCCTGCCTGGTGGTCTCTTTTACACGAGCCACGCGCCTAACAATCCTATGGTCTCTTGGGGAGTCATGAGCCTGGGATGCGCCTGCTGCTTGTGACTCACGTGCTTGTTTTGAATTCTCTCCATCCTTGGCCTCTTTTATCCTGATAATCCTCACCTTCCTCAGCCCGTTTCATTTCCTGTCTCGTACATTTAAGAGTATTCCAGAGTTCTTTTTTTGTTTTTATTCACATTATTGGAAGTTCAGAACTTTAACTAACTTCCTTCCTTCCTTCTTTCCTTCCTTCCTTCCCTCCCTCCCTCCCTCCCTCCCTCCCTCCC
>NW_016108072.1:104697-113721 GCF_001604975.1 Cebus imitator | reverse complement strand
ACTTTGTTGCCCAGGCTAGTCTTGAACTGCTGGACTCAAGCAATCCTGCCGCAGCCTCCCAAAGTGCTGGGATTATCCTGTTCTCGCTTTATACCTTCATTTCTGTGGCTTCAGAATAGCATCCACATACCAGCGATCCCAGATCTAGATCTCTAGTTCTCAGCATCCTCCTGAGCCTCAAACCACTGTTTCCAGCTCACACCTGCACCTTCCCAGTCATTCCAACCGGAAATATTCCACAGCTGTCTCCAATCTGACTCCGTATCTTCTTCTCAGATCCTCTCCCTACCCCACCACACCCACCCTTGATAAACCTGTTCCTCCTCTCCCGAAATCACTTATTTTGGGCACTCCTTTCTTTTTTTTTTCTTTTGAGGTAGAGTCAGGCTGGAGTGCAGTGGCATGATCTGAGCTCACTGCAACCGCCACCTCTCCTGGGTTCAAGCGATTCTCCTGCCTCAGCCTCCTGACTAATTGAGATTACAGCATGCGCCACCATGCCTGGCTAATTTTTGTATTTTTAGTAGAGACTGGGTTTCGCCATGTTGGCCAGACTGGTCTTGAACTCCTGACCTCCAGTGATCCACCTGCCTCAGCCTCCCAAAGTGCTGGGAGTACAGGCATGAGCCACCGCGCCCAGCCTCAACTCTTTCTTTTCCCCTTCCCTTTCCTGCCCTGTAGTCTTTCAATTCTCAGGCCAACCCATAGTCGCTGAGCCAGTGGCATTGACCTGAGGAAGGCCCCGAAGTCCCTCACGTTCTTCTCCATCCCCAGCTGCCGTCCCTCAATTTGGTCCTCGCTTCACGCATGTTGACAGTTGTGTCCCAGGCCGTCTCCCACTGTTGACCTTCCACGCTGTTACGCTCCCTTCACTGCCGTGACAATGATCACGGCACCTCTGCCTGCAAATCTCCAGGTGTTCCCCGTTGCTTGTAGAGCCACATCCAAAACCCTACAGTCTGGCCCCACCCTCTTCAGAGTGGTTCCCTGATACTCAGACCCTTTTCCCCACACACCCCATCCACAGCCTGCATAGCCTTCCCCCATCCCCTGAACACATGCAAGCTCTTTTTAAAGACTCTGTGGCTTTGCAAATGTGGTTGCCTTCCTTTTTACTGTCTGCTAAGTTTCTTTCATCTCTCAAGATACAACTGAGATTCCAGCTCAGCAGAGCCTTCCCTGACTCTCGCAGACAGCTTAATTGCTCACTCCTCTATGATCCCATTGTGTCTGCTCTCACCCCATTACCGTGCTGATCATGTGCCATCACCTCTTGCCCTGGCTTCTGTGTGATTCTCTGTACTATTTGTTTCTCAAAGGCAGGAATCCAGGCTTTTTCTTGGTGTCCCTAGCCCAGTGCTTGGCATGGAATGGTTTATGTATGCAGAGACTAGACAGGGGTGGGAGGAGATAGTAAGGGGCCCAGTTTGGGGGTAGATTCCTTTAGAGGAGTGGTGCCAGGTCCTGGAAGGCCTTGAATGCCAGGCCAGGTGATTTAGAATTGCTTTTCTGGATGGTTCCTTACATCACAGCCTGTGGCAGGAAGTGAGGTCTGAGAGTGTACCTTGCTACCTTACTGGGTTTGTAGACTCTCTCTCTCTCTATTTTTTTTTTTTTTTTTGGAGATTGGGCCTGTCTCTGTCACCCAGGGTAGGGTGCAGTAGCACAATCACAGCTCACTGCAGCCTCGACCTCCTGGGCTCAGGCAGTCCTCCTGCCTCAGCCTCCCGAGTAGCCTCAACCACAGGTTTGCACCACCACACCTGGCTGATTTTTGTATTTTTTTTTGAGATGGAGTTTTCTGTTGCCCAGGCCAGGGTGCAGTGGTGCAATCTCGGCTCACTGCAACCTCCGCCTCCCCGGTTCAAGAGATTCTCCTGCCTCAGCTTCCCGAGTAGCTGGGATTACAGGTACCCACCACCAAGCCTGGTTAATTTTTGTATTTTTAGTAGAGATGGGGTTTCACCATGCTGGCCAGGCTGGTCTCAAATGCCCAACCTCAGGCAATCCATCCACCGCGGCCTCCCAAAGTGTTGGGATTACAGGTGTGAGGCGCCGCGCCCAGCCTGATTTTTGTATTCTTTGCAGAGACAGGGTTTCACCATGTTACCCAGGTTGGTCTCAACTGGGCTCAAGCGATTCTCTTGCCTCAGCCTCTTAGAGTGCTGGGATTACAGTCATGAGCCACTGTGCCCAGCCTTTTTTTTTCTCTCTTTTTAAAAAATACATTTGTTTGTGTGTTTTTTAAATAAAAACAACATAATCACATTATAGAAAAATTGGAAAACAGAAAATCAGTCTTCCATATTTCTACCAGTCATTTGCAACCTATTGTTATTTATTTATTTATTGAGATGGAGCCTCTTTGTGTCCCCCAGGCTGGAGTGCAGTGGCATGATCTCAGCTCACTGCAGCCTCTGCCTCCTGGGTTCAAGCGATTCTCCTGCCTCAGCCTCCCAAGTAGCTGGGATTAGAGGCACGCACCACCACACCTGGCTAATTTTTATATTTTCAGTAGGGATGGAGTTTCACCATGTTGGACAGGCTGGCCTCAAACTCCTAATCCCAAGTGATCCCCCTGCCTTGGCCTCCCAGAGTATTGGAATTACAGGTGTGAGCCACCGCACCTGACCTCTTTTTTCTTTTTTTGAGACAGAGTCTCACTCTGTTGCCCAGGCTGGAGTGCAGTGATGTAATCTCAACTCACTGCAACCTCCGCCTCCCTGGTTAAAGTGATTCTCCTACCTCAGCCTCCTGAATAGCTGGGATTACAGGCACAAGCCACCATGCCCGGCTAACTTTTATATATATTTTTTTAGTAGAGACGGGGGCAGGGGTGGTCTCACCATGTTGGCCAGGCTGGTCTGGAAGTCCTGACCTCAGGTGATCTGCCAGCCTCGGCCTCCCAAAGTGTTGGGATTACAGGGATGAGCCACTGTGGCTGGCCCATCATTTGGGATTGATGTTAACAGCCTTTTCTGCATTGCTGCACTGTCTTCATAGCTGTGATCCTTAATAGCCGTTTAGGCCTTCAAGGGGACGTGTACCAAAAGTTGGATGTTTGTATCCTGCTTTTTTCTTCTATTGTAAGTCCTGGCGCTATGACCATCATTGCAGGTACAGGTTTTTACATGTTTTTGTGATATTTTCTTAGGACAGATTCTCAGGTACTAGGTTAGAAAGCACCAAGGTCAACTATGTCTCTTTTTTTTGAGGCTGAGTTTCGCTCTTGTTGCCCAGGCTGGAGTGCAGTGGTGCAGTCTCAGCTCACTGCAACCTCTGTTTCCCAGGTTTAAGTGATTGCCTGCCTCAGCCTCCCAAGTAGCTGGGATTACAGGGGTGCACCACCACGCTCAGCTTATTTTTGTGTTTTTAATAGAGACGAGGGTTTCACCATGTTGGCCAGGCTGGTCTCGAATTCCTAGTCTCAGGTGATCTGCCCGCCTTGGCCTCCTGAAGTGTTAGGATTACAGGCGTGAGCTACCATGCCAGGCCTAAACTTTTTTATTTTTAATATTGGAAAAAAAAAAAAAAGAGACAGGGTCTCACTATGTTGCCCAGGCTGATCTCAAACTGGATTCAAGCAGCCCTCCCACCTCCACCTCCCAAAGTGCTGGATTACAGGTATGAGCCACCACGCCCGGCTGGCCCTGAAGTTTTTTAGGCCATGAGATACTTATATAATGTGTTTATTTGGAGCCTGAAAGAAACCTCACACTGGGAGCCTGGGTGGAGTACAGGAAGGGAAAGCAAGGAAAAGTCACAGAGAACTCAGCCAGCCAGCCTGTGAAACACGTGGAGAGAGGTTTCCAAACCAGTGACTAGTGTGGTTTTCAATTAGCCTAGCGTGGTGGCGCACGCCTATAATCCCAGCTACTCCAGAGGCTTGAAGCTGGGAGGTAGAGGGTGCAGGGAGCAGAGATCATGCCACTGCACTCCAGCCTTGGCAACAGAGCGAGACTCTGTCTCAAAAAAAAAAAGTGTGGTTTTCTTGGCCCTTCCCGGCAGAGCTGCAGCGGAACCCTGCCCGCCTCTCTTCCCTCAGTGCCTGTAGCCTCCAGCGACGAGGAAGCGCCCGCCGGCTCTGCAGTGGTGGGGGGCCTTACTGATCTGGGCCTTTGCCCTCTGTCTTCCCTTTCTCAAACCCTGCCGAGCTGTCTCCCCTTCCTCCTGTTTTTGCTCTGTACTTTGCCATGGTCCCCGGCATCCCCTCAGGGGGTGTCCACTTCTCTCAGATACCAGATTGTGGACTCCAGACGGGCGAGAGCTGTGTCTTATTCATTGTGGCAGGCTCCTCACACTGTAGCTGGTTGCTGAATGAAAAGAACTGAGGTTAAGAGCCTTTTATTTGTTGTAAATTCAGTAAAGGGCATTGGCCAGTCTGAGAGGCACTGCAGGGGGGTCAGGTTACTCCTCCTTCGTAGGTGAAACTTACCCCTCACCATCCTACTTGACTTATTTAAGAGCCAGTTAGTTGACGCTCAGTTAGTGAGGAAGAAAATTTGTGCTGTTGATTTCCTATTTGTGACTTGGAGTAGAGGCTCATAGTCCTCATTTAGGCCAATCAGTGTGGTCCTTACTCAAAAGGCTCTTTGTGCATACGTCTTACCAAAGGTGTTCCTCAAGAACCAGCTCTTCAGAGTCTCATGAGGAAACAGACAGAAGCCCTTGTCGTGCCCTTCTGGAGTGGAGTTCATTCATTCAGTCACATATTCACTGAGCACCTTCGATTTGTCAGGCTCCGTACCAGGCTTCAGGAAGCTTTGCCCTCTCGGCTTTACCGTCTTGTGCCTCTGGAGACGGACTTGGATTCAGAAGCCGGCTGAGCCACTACCCCTGAGATCTTCGACAGGCTACTTCCCTTTTCTGAGCTCGAGCTTTTTTAGCTGCAAAGTCCAAATGCAAATACAAATAGAAAAATTTTTTAAAACCCTCATAAGACTGTGGTGAGGGTTAAATGAGGAGCTGTATTGTAGCTTTTCTCAGCCAGGGTCCGGAGCGGAGCCACAGAACAGAGGCGCTGATTGGAATGACTCTCTCAGTTCTCTCATGTATGGCGCATAATGAGTACCCTCCTAGGTACCAGGAGGGAAGGAAAGTCATCATAAATAGTGGATTCCTTGGAGTAGGGGGTCATAAGTGTCTCGAAGAACCAGGCCAAGGAAGGCCAGCAAAACCCTCTTTTTGACAACTTGACACAGTGGCCAGTTCTGGGGTGACTAGAATTTCACAGTAGCATCATTGTGTGGTGAGTCTGGCACACAGGAGACACTAAGTAAATGTCAGCTTCCTTCCCCAGTCTCTCCTCCTCCCTCCCTTTCTTGCCAGGACTCAGCTTGTCTTAAAGCCACACACATCTCTGAGCAAGGGCCTAGGTTTTCTTAGATGGAAAATAGCCGCTTGTCTCGGCATTTTAGGGTGGTTCTTCCTAGGCAGCGTGCTTCCAGGTCCTTGGGCTGCTGCTGTGGTGCAGGTGCCCCCTGTTGGCTATGCCCTGGCTCTTGGGCAGTGCTTCCTAGAGAAGTGGAAGGCCCTACAGCGTGCCACATGTCCTCACAAACCTTCCCTGAGCCGCTGTGCTGCCGCAGGCTCGTCACCAAGCACCAGGGAACGAAAGTATGAACTAGACACAGATGCACAAGGTGGCAGAGTTTCTAGCTTACCAGTGGAGATCGGATTTGTTTATGAGGAGCCCAGTGAGGGGTCCATGGCCATGTCTTTAAGATTGTAGGAGCCGGGCGCGGTGGCGCATGCCTGTAGTCCCAGCTACTCGGGAAGCTGAGGTGGGAGGATCGCTTGAGCCCAGGAGTCCTGGGTGTAGTGCGCTATGCCGATTGGGTGTCCACACTAAGTTTGGCACCAATACGGTGACCTCCAGGAGCGGGGGACCACCAGGTTGCCTAAGGAGGGGTGAACCGGCCCAGGTCAGAAACGGAGCAGGTCAAAACTCCCATGCTGATCAGTCGTGGGATCACACCTACTGTGAATAGCCACTGCACTCCAGCCTGGGCAACATAGCGCGACCCTGTCTCTAAAAAAATAATAAGATTGTAGGAAAAGGGGAGGGGTCAGAGTAGACAGGGCAGTCACCCTAACATCCCCATCCTCAGTCCCCTTCTGTCTGCCATTCGTAAAGGAAATGGCATCTCTTTGTGGGCCTGGAGGTCACCTAGTAAACATGTGCACCTGGCCAGATGTCTATATACCAGCGCCTGAAACTGCTACCAGAGCGGCCCCTCTTCCTGTGTCCTGTGGTGACTCAGACTCAAGGAGCCAGTTCTGTGGATGGTAGATCCGATTGCGGTGACTTCAGCGGTGGCTTCAGCGGTGGCTAGGTGTCTGCTGCGTCTGAAAGGGGAACTGATACCAAGCCCCAAATCTTCCTCGCAGGAAGCCAGATCATTCTGGGAGTAAACCACTGGCTATTCACGTATGAAATAACCTCAGGGCCCATTCCTCAGCCACACAGAGCCTCCTGAACGTCACCCTGTCACTTTGTCCAAGTTGCAGGAGCCATCAGAGCAGAGGTGGTGTTCAGCAGGAAAGACATAACCACATTCTCTGTCACAGAGCAGGTTGGAAGGGGGTGGAGGCTGTAGGGTGAGGCCTGTCCAGGCACAGAGTGAGTCCTGGCTGTATGCCTGGGGCTGGCCAGGCAGTCATACCCACTAGGAACTGTGGCTCATGTGGGAAAATAAGAGGTAGTATCTGTGATAAAACCAGAGAACATACTCAGTGCTGACTCGCAGCTCTATAATTGCTCAGAGTAAGGGGAGAGCTCTCATTTTGAGTCCTAGGATCATGGTGAATATCACTTTCTACATCTGTAAACTTAAGGGGGTCACTCTTTGAGTGCATCTAATATTAGCATCATATTTAAGAATTGGATCTGGACAGGGCGAGGTATCTCACATTTATAATCTTAGCGCTTTGGGAGCCCAAGGTGGGAGGATCGCTTGAGCCTAGGACTGCAAAACCAGCCTGGGCAACAAAGCAAGACCCTATCTCTACAAAAAAAACTTTAAAAATGAGTGAGGCCTGGTGGCTGACGTATGCAATCCCAGCACTCAGGAGGCTGAGGTGGGAGGACTGCTTGAGCCCAGGAGTTTGAGGCTACTGTGAGCTATGATTGTACCACTGCACTCCAGCCTGGGCAATAGAGTGAGACCCTGTCTCTAAAAAAGAAAAAAGAAAAAGAACTGGAGGCCGGGTGCGGTGGCTCACGTCTGTAATCCCAGCACTTTGGGATTCCGAGGTGGGCAGATCACCTGAGGTCAGGGGTTCGAGACCAGCTTGCCTAACATGGTGAAAACCCGTCTCTCTCTCTTTTTTTTTTTTTAGACAGAGTCTCGCTCTGTCACCCAGGCTGGAGTGCAGTGGCGTGATCTTGGCTCACTGCAACTTCTACCTCCTGGGTTCAAGCGATTCTCCTGCCTCAGCCTCCCAAGGAACTGGGACTACAGGCTCCCGCCACCATGCCTGGCTTATTTTTGTGTTTTCAGTAGAGACAGGATTTCACTGTATTGGCCAGGCTGTTCTCGAACTCCTGACCTTATGATCTGCCCACCCCGGCTTCCCAAAGTGCTGGGATTATAGGTGTGAGCCACCCCACCTGGCCTGTGAAACCTCATCTCTACTAAAAATACAAAAATTAGCTGGTGGGCATAGTGGCAGGTGCCTGTAATCCCACCTACTCGGGAGGCTGAGGCACGAGAAGAGCTGAAGCCCAGAAGGCAGAGGTTGTAGTGAGCTGAGATTGTGTCACTGAGCTCCAGCCTGTGCCACAAAGTGAGACTCCATCTAAAAAAAAAAAAAAAAAAAAAGAACTAGCTCTGCAGAGGCTTCCGGTGGAGGTGATGCTGGGCCTGAAGCATGAGAGCATCTGGCTTAATAATTGAGGGTATGGGGTCAGGTGTGGAACCTGAGCAGTGTCTCCACAGGCAGGACGAGCCTTGAATTTGGCTACCCTCAGGGCTGTTCCTCACGGAGCCCAGGCATGGCTGTGAAGCTGGACCTGAGCCCTGCCTCTGTTCGCAGGAAGGGGAGGGTGCAGAGGATCTGCTGGGGGCGGGGCAGGGTGAAGACAACTGCCCCAGGCCAGCAAGGGCGCAGAAAAGAGCATGGCAGCCCCCATGCAGAGATGAGATGGTAAAGGGAGACAAGGCTGTGTTTTGAGGACATTCTTGGATTTTATGAAAAGACTTTAAAAACCCCCAAGCCCCAAAACATTTTCTTGGATTTTCATCTGAGCCCATCATATCTCTGCTCTCAGCAAGTGTGCCTGATTTAATAAAATCAGTACTGGCAGCCAGCAGCATGTTTTTGTTCTAGAACCTTAGACTATATATATATATTTTTTTTGATATAGAGTTTTGCTCTTGTTGCCCAGGCTGGAGTGCAATGACACAATCTCGGCTCGCCGCTACCTCCGACTCCTGGGTTCAAGCGATCTCCTGCCTCAGCCTCCTGAGTAGCTGGGATTACAGGCATGCCTCACCATGCCTGGCTAATTTTGTATTTTTAGTAGAGACGGGGTTTTTCCATGTTGGTCAGGCTGGTCTTGGACACCCGACCTCAGGTGATCCGCCTGCCTTGACCTCCCAAAGTGCTGCGATTACAGGCATGAGCCACCACTCCTGGCCACCTTAGATTATCTTTTAAAAAATAAGAAGAATTATAAGTAAAATAGTACAGAAAGTTTATAAAGTCAAGAGTAAGTTTCTGCCCCCTCAGCACTCCACCCAGCCAAAAAACAAAAAACCACTCCCTAGAGGTAACTACTGTGAACCATTTTGAGTCTGCGCAGGGTACCAACAGGGGCTTGTGTGGTGTGTACTCTCAGGCCTCAGGGTGAAGCTTGCTCTGGGTCTCTTCTGGGCTGAACCTTTTCCAGGAAGGAAGAAGGGACTGCGGCTGTGGTGTGACAGGGGTAAGCCCAGGACCCCTCCAGAGAGGCTTCTCGGCCAGGTGCGGTGGCTCAGGCTTGTAATCCCAGCACTCTGGGAGGCTGAGGCAGGTGGATCA
>NW_016108072.1:96146-102422 GCF_001604975.1 Cebus imitator | reverse complement strand
AAAAAAAAAAAAAAAAGAAAAAAACAAAGAGGCTTTTCAGGGTCCCGGGAGGATGATCAGCAGCCCCACTTCAGCCAGGCGTCACCAGCTCGCCTGTGGTCCCTGGCCAGGGTTTTCTCTTCCTCATCTGAGGGCTCTTTCTCACCTTCTCAGGATCCCTCTGTGACCCAGCTGACCAATGCCCCGCAGGGCGGCCTGGCGGAATTCAACCCATTCTCAGAGGTTGGTGAGCATGCCCTCTTTCTGAGTCCCGTGGCCCTCCAGGGTGGTGCTGGGGCCTTTGGGGCAGGGAGCCTTGGCAAGGACAGAAGGAGCTCTGAGAAGCAGCAGTCCTCAAAGGGACAGTCCTAACATGAACCAGGGAGGGGGGGTAAGGATGGGAAAGCCACCAGGTGCTCTGTGAAGTTCTCCCCTTGGGATCCATGACCGGGCCCCTCCCCAAGGAGGTCAGGGCAGTGCCTGAGGGCACTGGACCCAGCAAGGCCAGGGGTGCTGGGTTGGGGATCAGATGGCCTGAACCTGAGGCGTGCTGGCTAGGAAGCCACAGGGGAAGGCCCAGTGCAGGCCTCGCAGGCAGGCACATCACTCGTCCTACTGTGGGTTTGCCCCTCAGTCACCAACTAGTGGAGTCCCACTCACTTCCGTCCTTTGATCTGTTCCATGTAGACAAATGCAGCGACAACAGTTCCTGTCACACAACTCCCTGGGTCTTCGCAGCCAGCGGTTCTCCAGCCCTCCGTGGAACCCACCCAGCCGACCCCCCAGGTACTGCTGACAAAGAACTCTTTACCTTTTCCCTCCCGTGAGGGAAATACCCAGACCAGTAGCTGAGACTTGAGGCAGGGGGCAAGCTGCCAGCCTCCAGCCTCAGCCCCCCAAAGGCCCTCTCACTAACTTCTTTGGATCTGGTCGCCTACAAGTAGAGGGGCTGCTCTGCCAATCATCATCCTCACTCCCCCATCCTACCCACCACCACCACAGAGAAATAAGCTCTGCTCACCGGACGGGCTCCTTGCTGCCTCCAGAGAGAGCATTTGTCCCTGTTGTGTTCCTCCAGGTCCTCCTCGGGCCTTTGGCTTGTTCCCTCTTCCTTGGGGCCCAGAATCTCTTTTTTTTTTTTTTTTTTTGAGACAGAGTCTCGCTCTGTCACCCAGGCTGGAATGCAGTGGCGTGATCTTGGCTCACTGTAACCTATGCCTTCAGGGTTCAAGCGATTCTCCTGCCTCAGCCTCCCAAGGAACTGGGACTACAGGCTCCCGCCACCATGCCTGGCTTATTTTTGTGTTTTCAGTAGAGACAGGATTTCACTGTATTGGCCAGGCTGTTCTCGAACTCCTGACCTTATGATCTGCCCACCCCGGCTTCCCAAAGTGCTGGGATTATAGGTGTGAGCCACCCCACCTGGCCTGTGAAACCTCATCTCTACTAAAAATACAAAAATTAGCTGGTGGGCATAGTGGCAGGTGCCTGTAATCCCACCTACTCGGGAGGCTGAGGCACGAGAAGAGCTGAAGCCCAGAAGGCAGAGGTTGTAGTGAGCTGAGATTGTGTCACTGAGCTCCAGCCTGTGCCACAAAGTGAGACTCCATCTTAAAAACAAANCCTCCTGGGTTCAGGCAATTCTCCTGCCTCAGCCTCCTGAGTAGCTGGGATTACAGGCACGCGCCACCATGCCCAGCTAATGTTTTGTATTTTTAGTAGAGACGGGGTTTCACCATGTTGACCAGGATGGTCTCGATCTCTTGACCTCGTGATCCACCCGCCTCGGCCTCCCAAAGTGCTGGGATTACAGGCTTGAGCCACCGCGCCCGGCCGAATCTCTTTTTTTTTTAACTTAATTCTCACCTTCCTTCCTGTCTTCCTTTGTCCCTTCACTAAATACTGTGAATCTTGCCTGCTTTGTGCCTGGCGCTCCACTGCGCTGCCTCGCTGCCCCCATGAGTGTGACCCACGGTGAAGTCGTGTGTCGCAGCTCCTGCTCAGACAGGCCAGCAAGGTCCTGCCTGCCTGATTCCTGGCAGCGGGCAAGCTCTCAGACAGGCAGATACTCCTAGGAGGAGATAGTATTCTCAGAGACAGCTACATGCAAAGCCTTCCGAAGGTAGGCCTAGTTGTGGATGAGCAGGAGGAAGGGCAGGGTGCCTGGAGCCTGCCCTGTGTCCCTCCCAGGCCCCAGAGCCCTGTGGAAGTGAGGCAGGCCTTAGGTGCAGGGTGCCTTTCTGTGCAGCTGGGTGGTGGGCCGTAGGGAGCTGAGTCCTTCTCGACTGTGTCACAGACTTGGGGGAGGTTAAGACCCCCAGCATGGCACAGGGGGTAGGTTCTGCTCCTGCTTCTGCCCCCAGTGCCTGAAACTCACCTCCCAGAGGCAGCCTTAGGTCTTTGGAGAGCTTCTGGAGAGGTCGATGTGTGTTTGTGTACACGTGCGCCTGGTTTGTCATCCTGGGAGATGCCCAGTTTGAGATCTCTCCCTAAAAAGGACTGTGGTCTCATCCTTCAGGAGGAATCTGACCCAAACGCAGCAGCCGCCAGCAGGCGTAGGGCCCCGGGGCCACGTCTGTTCAGCCTCATGTACAGTCAGTCCCTTGCCGTCACTCAGAGGCTCTGCTCTGCCTGGAGAGGAGATAAGCACGGACTCTGCCTGCCACTAAGCCAGGCAGGGCAGGACCACACCTAAGGGGCTGTCCTGGGGCATCACCAGTCTCAGTTTAGGGGGACCTCAGAGGGCAGCTTCCGGGGGCAGGCCAGGGGGCAGGGTGCTTGCACAGATCCTGAAACTTAGGTACACACCGTGTGCCCTCACGTGTCTCCCCTTTCCACTCACGGCTAGCAGGCCTGCACCGTTTTCCTTCTCTCTCACACACCCAGCTCTTCAAATGAGACTTGGGTCTGTGGGTTTCTTGTTGCAGTTTAGTTTCTCGTGAGGTCTTTTTCCCAGAGGTCACAATCGCTGAGCTCTGCCTCGACTCCGATATCAGGGAGAAGCAGAGAAGCCACTGGGGATAAGTTTCCCAGCTCAAGCTTAGGGATGAAGGGAGAGGGGAGCCTAGCCATGGCCGAGGGGCCAGGAAGGCGGGGCAGCGGAAGACAGGTTGGCCTCTCTGTGGGGGTCTCTGGTACCTAAGACACTGTGGGGCGGGGATTGCTTCTGGGACTCCCTGCTGGCTGTCCCTGCCCGGGGCAAGGCCTCTCTGCCTGCCCACCCAGGCTGACAATGTTTGTTTCTTGTGTCTGGCTGTTCCTGTACCTCCCCCGTTCTCTCCAGGCCGTGGTGTCTGCAGCCCAGGCAGGCCTGCTCCGGCAGCAGGAAGAACTGGACAAGAAAGCTGCGGAGCTAGAACGCAAGGAGCGAGAGCTGCAGAACACCGTGGCCAACTTGCACGGTAAGGGAGGCTGCCGGGGCCTGGGACTGCCTGCCTGGCGCAGAGAGCGTCCTGAGCCCTGTTCGGAGGGCGGCCAGCATTCACCCTGAGCTGCCTTCTTCCTGGGCTGCCGCAGAGCTTTGTGGGGCTCTTCTCATGGCAGGATGCTGGTCCTGGGGAAAGCAGTAAGTTGCAAGTCAGAAGAACTACAGTGTGGTTGTCGTGGCTGTCAGTTACTTCTGCACTCCTTCCTAGCTCTAAAATTCCTTGATTCTTTGATAATAGAGGGGCATTGGTCCCACAATTCCTTGCTAATGGTGATGAACTGAGGTATCACACTTTCAGGCTGCTTGTTAATAAAAATAATCATTTAGGGCCGGGCGTGGTGGCTCACACCTGTAATCCAAGCACTTTGGAGGCCAAGGCGGGCGGATCACCTGAGGTCAGGAGTTCAAGACTGACCAACATGGTGAAAACCCGTCTTAAAAAATATATAAAAATAATAATAATTATTATTATTTAGGCCATTTAGCTCTCTGTATTTCCCAGTGTATTTGGGGTCCATTGTCTCAGTGTGAGCTTGCTGGTGTCTCTTTGGGTTCCGTTATCCTGTTCTGTCCCATTCCATGCTCCATGCAGACTCCAAGCCCTGCTTGCGGGAGCCCCCCTGGGAACCCGGGTTTGACCCATATGCTGTGCTGGCGTGCACATACCTCGATGCCCCTTCTGAGGCTGGGCCCTCACCTCGTCACTGCTTTTCTCCCACACAGTGAGAGAGAACAACTGGCCACCCCTGCCCTTGTGGTGCCCTGTGAAGCCCTGCTTCTATCAGGATTTCTCCACAGAGATCCCTGCCGACTACCAGCGGATATGCAAGATGCTGTACTATCTGTGGATGTGTGAGTCCCACTCCCGCCCTCCAAGCGCAAGGGTGAATTGGGTATGACTTGAGAGCCCCATCTTTGGCCTGGCTGCTCCTCCCTGGTCTACTGGCTTTCAGCAGACTCCAGCCTTCCTCCGTGCCTGGGCTCGGTTGGGGAGATGCCTCTGCCCAAAGGCTGCTCCCTGTCTGGAAACCTCCTTGAAAGGGGCAGTCCAGACCACAGATGCCAGGGTGGGACTAACTAGAGGCTTCCAAGTTCCTTCAGAGCTCACTGCACCAAAAAGCCCTCCTTAGGTGAGGGCCTCCCCTGCCCACAGGCCTGTGGACTGTGGCAGGTGAGGAAGAAGACTCTCCCTGCAGCTCCATTGGGGGCCATCCAGGGTCAGGGAAAAGCATTGCTGAGAGAAAGACTTCCTTCCCCAAGGACCAGGCTCTGCATCCTCCTTCCACTCCCTCCCCTCAGATACCCGAGCTGCCCATCACCTCTCAGAAACCTACTCTGATCCCTGGTTTTGAAGTCCCATAAAACCAGGATTTGGGAGCTGTCCCCGCCTGGGTACACAGCGGGCTCCTCTGTCTCTGCAGCTGCATTTGCAGCATGAACCTCAGCTCTCCAAGGGAGTGGCCGCCACAGTGGAGCCCTTCAGCGACTGTGGCACAAGTCATAACTCTGTCCTGTCCCCTTCCCCAGTGCATTCAGTGACTCTGTTTCTGAACCTGCTTGCCTGCCTGGCCTGGTTCTCAAGCAACAGCTCCAAGGGAGTGGACTTTGGCCTCTCAATCCTGTGGTTTCTGATCTTCACTCCCTGTGCCTTCCTTTGTTGGTACCGACCCATCTACAAGGCCTTTAGGTGAGTGAGGCTGGGGCAAGGGGTGAAACTTTATGGCTTGCATCCAAGGTAGCAGGCTAAGGGCTATAGGCCCTGGGACTCTATCCAAGTCTTAGAGCAAAATAGAACGGTAGGGAAATCCATTTTCCCGTTCCCACCCAGAGTGGAGATCGGGGGCCCTGTTCCTCAGTTTTTGTACCTGAGGTCTGCTCTGGGCCCTGTCCTTGGACCAGGCACAGGAGACCTAGAGAAGGGACCATCCATCCTACTGGTCCCAGTCTGGCTGATGCCATTACTGGGAAGAGGGAGGGGACACTCTTTGGGGAGCGCCCTTCTGAGGCTCTGGGTGTGCTTCTCTGGTAGTGTCAGATGAGTGCTCTCCAGGGCTCTCTCTCCATGACTGCTGATGCTCCCCAATAACTCACTGAGTGTCAACACCTAAGCTAGATACTGGGAACATGAATGGATACATCTTACAGACCCCCGTGGGTTCTGGATTTGTGCCTCAGGGTTGGTACTTTCAGGGCTGGGAGGCCAGCAGGCCCTAGGAAGGAAGGGGTGAGATAGCAGCAGAACCACCTCTGTACCACGGGAGCCCTCACTGCGATCTCGCCCTCAAGGACACAGAGATGGAGGTGCTCAGCTCTTGAGAGAGTTTTGTCTGGTGTCCCCTATTGCCCAAATGTTTTTTCTTCCACTCAGATGTATACGTTTTGTTTTGTTTTCATTGTTTTTTGTTACCAATATCCTCAAGTTCTATTGTTTTTGTTTGTTTGTTTTATTTTGAGAGGGAGTCTCGCTCTGTTGCCCAGGCTGGAGTGCAATGACACGATCTCAGTTCACTGCAACCTCCTCCTCCTGGGTTCAAATGGTTCTCCTGCTTCAGCCTCCTGTGTAGCTGGGCTTACAGGCATGTGTGACCACACCTGGCTAATTTTCGCATTTTTAGTAGAGACAGGGTTTCACCATGTTGGCCAGGCTGGTCTTGAACTCCTGCCCTCAAGTGATCCACCTGCCTCAGCTTTCCAAAGTGCTAGGATTACAGGTGTGAGCCACTGTGCCTGGCCTGTTTTGTTTTTTTTAAGACAGAATTGTACTCTGTCACCCAGGCTGGAGTGCAGTGGCACAGTCTCAGCTCACTGCAACCTCCACCTCCCAGGTTCAAGTGAGTCTCCTGTCTCAGCCTCCCAAGTAGCTGGGATTA
>NW_016108072.1:94634-95951 GCF_001604975.1 Cebus imitator | reverse complement strand
GATTACAGGCACGCGCCACCACGCCCAGCTAATTTTCTGTATTTTTAGTAGAGATGGGGTTTCACCATGTTGACCAGGATGGTCTCGATCTCTTGACCTTGTGATCCACCCACCTTGGCCTCCCAAAGTGCTGGGATTACAGGCGTGAGCCACCGCGCCTGGCTAATTTTTGTATTTTTAATAGAGACAGGGTTTTGCCATGTTGGCCAGGCTGGTCTCAAATTCCTGATGTAATACAGTTTTATTATTAGAGATTTATACCTTTGGCTTAGTTTTTCTTGTCTGTTATGAAACGCAGGTATTCCAGGAGATGGACTGTTAGGCTCTTTATTTTTTATTTACTTGCTTTTTTGAGATAGAGTCTTACTCTGTCGCCCAGGCTGGAGGGCAGTGGTGCCATCTTGGCTCACTGCAGAAGTGTTACGCTCTTTATATTGTCCTTTGGGGGAGCAACTTTATCAGCTCTTTGAGGAAGGGGTCAAGCACTGACCCCTTAAATTGGAAGGCAGTGAAAGGCAAGCTCTTCTTGATTATGGTGGAGTGGGGTGGGTTGTGTGTCTTTATGGGTGGTGTGGCTGGGCCCCTGGAGCTCTGCCTCTTGCCCGTGCTGCCTCCTGGCTCCTGGTGAGGAGAAATGTCACACCACGTAAGGGTGCCGGGGAACATGGCCAAGCCCTCTTGTGACTTCTCATTTCCCTCTCTCCACAGGTCCGACAACTCTTTCAGCTTCTTTGTGTTCTTCTTTGTATTTTTTTGTCAAATAGGGATCTACATCATCCAGTTGGTTGGCATCCCTGGCCTGGGGGACAGGTGAGACCTGGGCGTCACAGAGGGAATTAGGCTTTAGATGTGGGGCTCAGCCTTTCTTGCTGTTTTCTAGCGCCCAGAGAGCCCCGCCAGTGACCCTGTTTTTCCCGTGGCAGGGAGTGGGTGAGTGGGCCAGCTTGGATCTGCTTTGGGCCTTCTCCCCAGTTCTTCCTCTGCAGCCACTCACTTTTTTTCTCCTTGATACTAAAGGCATCAAAAGACACTCACTGTCAGTAGGGTGCAGTGGCTCATGCCTGGAATCCTAGTACTTGGGAGGCCAAAGCAGGCAATTGCTCAAGCCCAGGAGACCAGCCTAGGAAACACAGGGAGACCTCATTTCTACCAAAAATAAAAAAGTTAGCCTGGTGTAGTGGCATGCACCTATAGTCCCAGCTACTTAGGGGGCTAAAGCAGGAGGATCACTTGAGCCTGGGAGGTTGAGGCTGCAATGTACCATGATTGTACCACTGCATGCCAGCCTAGGTGACAGAGTGAGGTCCTGTCTCAAAA